>NC_084618.1:10496803-10521803 GCF_033978795.1 Nerophis ophidion | reverse complement strand
TGACTTAGACCTAAATTTCATACTGACTTCCTTCAGTAAAAATCAACAGGAAGTTGGCAAAAACCCTTTCAAAACAAAAGTTTCCTAAAAAATGTAATTTTTGCCTATTTGAGCTGTAATTTGACCCCCTTAAAATGCTTCGAAACTCACCAAATTTTACACACAGATCAGGACTGGAGAAATTTGCGATTTAATCGAAAAACCAAAACCCAAAACTCAAAAATTCGCTTTAGCGCCCCCTAGGAAAAAACAGACACAACTGCTTTTAACTTCTGTTAGGAATGTCGTAGAGACATGAAACAAAAACCTCTATGTAGGTCTGACTTAGACCTAGATTTCATACACTGACATCCTTCAGCAAAAATCAACAGGAAGTTGGCAAAAACCCTCGATTTAGAGGTCACTGTTCGGTTAATTTTCGGTACAGTAGGAAAACAACAAAATATGAATTTCTGGGTTATTTATTTACAAAATTTGTAAAATATTTCACCAAAAAATATTTTTCTTAGTGGAATATTTCATCTGAAGTAATGTGTCAATAATTCATAATAACCCAATATTATGTTTTGAGAAATGACAGTTTTGGAAGAAAAAAAAAAACATATTTGTTTTATTAGTCGACATTGCAACTTTTTCCAAATTACATTTAGCCTTTAGGCTTTTTTATTTCACTTTTGGTATTTTTTTGTTTATTTTAATAGTATTTTTAGAATGTGCCGTGGGCCTTTAAAACATTAGCTATGGGCTGCAAATGGCTTCTGGGGCACACTTTTGAAACCCCCTGCTTTAGATAATAAAACATAAAATATGATAAATCTATGGGTAAAAAGCAGAGCCTGGCGACGTATGCACGTTCATCATAACTTTATCTGTCTCTGCCCCTCCCTCACGAATTTGTTTTGTTTTTAACCCCTTCTTAACCCTGAACTTACATTGAAAATACACAAAACCCTAACTTAAAATGCCGTACATTTGAGGCATTTAAGAAACTCCACCCGGACAGCCCCGCAAAAGAGGACATGTCCAGTGAAAAGAGGAGATATGGTCAGTCTATCGTAATCCGTGTGGAAACTTGCTCAGTACACCTCCGAACCGATTCGTAACCCCTGTACCAAAAGGGTTAAATGCAAATACACCTACCGTTACACCCCTAATATATATATATATATATATATATATATATATATATATATATATACAAACCCTGTTTCCTTATGAGTTGGAAAATTGTGTTAGATGTAAATATAAACAGAATACAATGATTTGCAAATCCTTTTCAAGCCATATTCAGTTGAATATGCTACAAAGACAACATATTTCATGTTCAAACTGATAAACATTTTTTTTTTTGCTGCAAATAATCATTAACTTTAGAATTTGATGCCAGCAACACCTGACAAAGAAGTTGGGGAAAGGTGGCAATAAATACTGATAAAGTTGAGGAATGCTCATCAAACACTTATTTGGAACATCCCACAGGTGTGCGGGCTAATTGGGAACAGGTGGGTGCCATGATTGGGTATAAAAGCAGCTTCCATGAAATGCTAAGTAATTCACAAACAAGGATGGGGCGACACTTTGTAAGCAACAGTTTTAGAACAACATTTCTCAACCAGCTATTGCAAGGAATTTAGGGATTTTACCATCTGCGGTCCGTAAAATCATCAAAAGGTTCAGAGAATCTGGAGAAATCACCGCACGTAGGCGATGATATTACAGACCTTCGATCCCTCAGGCGGTACTGCATCAAAAACCGACATAAATGTGTAAAGGATATCACCACATGGGCTCAGGAAAACTTCATAAAACCACTGTCAGTAATTACAGTTGGTCTGTACATCTGTAAGTGCAAGTTAAAACTCTACTATGCAAAGCAAAACCAATTTATCAACAACACCCAGAAATGCCACCGGCTTTGCTGGGCACGAGCTCATCCAAGATGGACTGATGCAAAGTGGAAAAGTGTTCTGGGGTCTGACGAGTCCACATTTCAAATAATATTTGGAAACTGTGGATGTTGTGTCCTCCGGAACAAAGAGGAAAATAACCATCCGGATTGTTATAGGCGCAAAGTTGAAAAGCCAGCATCTGTGATGGTATGGGGGTGTATTAGTGCCCAAGGCATGGGTAACTTACACATCTGTGAAGGCACCATTAATGGTGAATAGTCCATACAGGTTTTGGAGCAACATATTTTGTCATCCAAGCAATGTTATCATGGACGCCCCTGCTTATTTCAGCAAGACAATGCCAAGCCAGGTGTTACAACAGCATGGCTTTGTAGTGAAAGAGTGCGGGTACCTTCCTGGACAGCCTGCAGTCCAGACCTGTCTCCCATCAATAAAGTTTGGCGCATTATGAAGCGTAAAATACGACAGCGGAGACCCCGGAATGTTGAAGGACTGAAGCTCTACATAAAACAAGAATGGGAAAGAATTCCACTTTCAAAGCTTCAACAATTAGTTTCCTCAGTTCCCAAACGTTTATTGAGTGTTGTTAAAAGAAAAGGTGATGTAACACAGTGGTGAACATGCCCTTTCCCAACTACTTTGGCACGTGTTGCAGCCATGAAATTTTGCAAAAAGAAAAAAATAATGTTTATGAGTTTAAACATCAAATATCTTGTCTTTTTAGTGCATTCTACTGAATATGGGTTGAAAAGGATTTGCAAATCATTGTATTCCAAAGACATGCACCTGGGGATTGGCTCCTCCCTCCTCCAAAGACATGCACCTGGGGATAGGTTGATTGGCAACACTAAATGGTCCCTAGTGTGTGAATGTGTGTGTGAATGTTGTCTGTCTATCTGTGTTGTAGTTGAGATAGGCGCCACCTCCCCCCGAGCCCCTAAAAGGGAATAAGCGGTAGAAAATGGATGGATGTATTCCGTGTATATTTACATCTAACATAGTTTCCCAGCTCCTATGGAAACAGGGTTTGTATTATATATATTTATAATAACGATCCAGTCTTTTGAACGGCTGTTCAGGATCGGTCTCCCTTCAAAGACCCAAGACTCCACGCTCCCCAGTCATTAGAGCATCCAGCCCGACTCGCCTCCGTGACGCTTCCTTCCAAAATATGCTGCTGTCACCCTCTGATGAAATCGCCATAACGATGACTGCGGCCCCCTCTTAATGCGGCCGGCCTATCTTTCATCGTCCCTCCCTCCGTCTTTTTGTGTGCAACTTGGGCTCTCCTCCTCCCCCCACGCGCTCGGGTCAGTAATGAGATGCTCTGGTTTTCTTTTTCCCCGCCGCGGGCGCAGTTTTCTAAACCCCCACCCACCCCCCGCCCCGCCGCCACATCTCTATCATCCACCACGGCTGTTTTCTTCTCTTGACGCCTCCTCAGGAATGAGTCATCCCACTTTAAAGAACCTTAATTGTCACCTGGGACCGGGGCCGCTCCACGCTGGACGGCCGGCCTCCCCGTGTGGTCCTCGTCCGGGTAAGCGCTGGGAGCGTTTGGAATGGTCACCACCACCTGCTGACCAACGTTTGTGTTGTGCACAACATGGCTATTAATTCCCGAAATGTGCATCTTTTACAAAAATAAATACAGTCGTCCTCGACATCAAAGTTCGCAGTTCCATTTGAATGTGCTGTTTCGAAATACTGTATTTTCTGGACCCCAGAGCACACCAGTATACAAGTATAAACATTTCAGAAGAAAAACATATTTTGTAAATGATTATTTACATACCTTTATTGTATATAAACCGTGTCTGTGACAAGGCAGTAAAATGGTTTATCAAACAAAACAGAAGTCATGGCCATGGCCCAACTAGCTCTCCAATCAGCCAAACAGACTCAAAAAAGCCACGGTGACGTTTTGGTGAATTTACAAAACTAAAACAATACCAAAACAATGCCATTGTAAGTTAATAACGCTAACACAGACACTCATGAAACTTACTAAATTTTAGATGAAAAAAAATATTTTGTAAAATGATTATTTACATACCTTTATTGTTTACAAAACGGTGTCCGTGACAAGGCAGTAAAATAGATGATCAAACAAAACAGAAGTCATTGCCATGGACCCGCTAGCTGTCCAATTAGCTAAACAGACTCAAAAACGCCACGGTGATGTTTTGGTGAATTTAAAAAAATGAAACAATACCAAAACAATGCCATTGTAAGTTAATAATGCTAACACAGACACTCATAAAACTTACTAAATTTTAGATGAAAAAAACATTCTGTAAAATGATTATTTACATACCTTTATTGTTTAAAAAACGGTGTTTGTAACACAGCAGTAAAGTGACTGATCAAACAAAACAGAAGTCATGCCCATGGACCCGCAAGCTCTCCAATTAGCCAAACAGACTCAAAAACGCCACGGTGACGTTCTGGTGAGTTTACAAAACTGAAACAATACCAAACCAATGCCATTGTAAGTTAATAATGCCAACACAGACATTAATAAAACTTAGTAAATTTTAGAAGAAAAAAAATATTTTGTAAATGATTATTTACATACCTTTATTGTTTACAAAATGGTGTCTGTGACAAGGCAGTAAAACGGCTGATCCAAACAAAACAGAAGTCATCGCCATGGCCCCACTAGCTCTCCAATCAGCCAAACAGACTCAAAAACGCCACGGTGACGTTTTGGTGAATTTACAAAATCTGAAAGAAAACAAAACAATGCCGTTGTAAGTTAATAATACTAACATAGACACTCATAAAACTTACTCAATTTTAGAAGAAAAAAAATATTTTGTAAATTGATTATTTACATACTTTTATTGTTTGCAAAACAGTGTCTGTGACAAGGCAGTAAAACGGCTGATCCAAACAAAACAGAAGTCATCGCCATGGACCCGCGAGCTCTCAAATTAGCCAAACTGACTCAAAAATGCCACAGTGACATTTTGGTGAATTTACGAAATTTGAAAGAAAACAAAACAATACCATTGTAAGTTAATATTACTAACATAGACATTCATAAAACTTACTAAATTTTAGATGAAAAAAACATACTGTAAAATGATTATTTCCCTCAATCATCAGGAGATGATTGAGGGAACCCCTCATGAAACAGTTCTGTAGAGATGAAGTAGTCTTGTGATTTTTCCCACACATACATATATATATATATATATAGTTAGTTCAAATATGATATTCATTTAATAATGTAATAAGAACATAAAAAATATATAAAATCAAGTTAATGTATGTTTTAGTAAATCCAGCACCTCCATGATTAAAATGATTTTAAGGTTCAATGTTCTTGATCATTTTGGGGCCAACAGTCAGAGAAACTCCTCTTTCCCTTTGCGGTGATGATGTAATGCTTTTTAGGAACTCGGCAGTAATTAATTCGGAGCACTGTTCTCTTGCGGGGAACATCTCCGCCGCAAGGAAACCAAAACAAACTCTTTGTCCGCTCAGGACAGAAATAGAAATAGAACATGGAGAAAAAAAACAACCAAACACCAGCCGGCCAACAAGAGCCGCTAAGCGAGGGGGGGAAAAGACTTTGTTGAAAAACCTGTGAGGATAGTGAAGTGTTGCACTCTCGCGGTCTGGCGCCGGGATCTTGTCGCACTAATTGAAACAAGTTTCATTCGGGCCTCTTCACCTCCGTCGCACGTCAATGTCTTTCTTTGCTACAGCGATCCTGCCGAGGGTCCTGTGATTAAAAAGCTTTTGTTTGTCATGCGGGAGGACCGTGAATGAGTAAGGTGGGGGGGGGGGTGGGGGGGGTGGGGGGGAGGGGGGGGGGGTGTTCAGGTGACTCGCTTCTGTACTGCTGATTAACTTTGTTATTCATTCATGAGCCCGGCCATGCGGAGACCTTTGTCTTGGACGCTGGAACAAATGCCCGAAACCCCAGGCAGGTGGCGTTCCCACGTAGCGTTTCACCGTGTTGTAAGCATTTTAATTAACCTCGCCGCCGTCGAGCTGTCATGTCGCGAAAATAGCCCGACTTTTGTCATTTTCCCTTTTGTTTGTCTCGCCGAGAATTACCCGTGAGGCCGTTCCGTAAACGACTCCATTAAAGCAGCAGGGAGGACAGCAGTGTGGTCTCCCTAAAACATAGTCAGAGATCTCGGCGTAGAAACGGACCCGGACTTCTATTTTAAGTTGATGACATCAGAAGCTTCTTACCGCCTGGAAAACATCGCCAAAAACAAAGGAATATTGTCCGAAGTAGACTTAGATAGACTATTGTATTTTCCGGACTATAAGGCGCACCGGTAAATAAGCCACACCCACAACATTTTTGAAGAAAAACAAATGTTTCCATACATTAGTCGCATCCGACTATATGCCGCAGATATATATGGTGTGAAACGGGTTATTTGCACAAAAATATTTGGTAAATGTTTATATGTATCCATATTTTCTGGACTATAGAGCGCACCGGACTATAGAGCCACATCCACAACATTTTCCAAGAAAAATACATGTTTCCATATATTAGTCGCATCTGAGTATAAGCAGCAGATATAAGTAGACTACCGTATTTTCCGGACTGTAGAGCGCACCAAGATATAAGCCACACCCACAAAAATTTCAAAGTCGCATCCGACAATAAGACACAGATATAGATAGACTACCTTAATTTCCTGACTATAGAGCACACCGGTATGTAAGCCACACCCACTACATTTTCAAACAAAAACAAATTTTCCATATATTAGTCACATCCGACTATAAGCTGCAGATATATACGGTGTGAAATGGGTTATTTACACAGAAATATTTGGTAAATGTTTATATGTATCCGTATTTTCCGGACTATAAGCCACACCAACAACATTTTTGAAGAAAAACCTATGTTTCCATGTATTAGTCGCATCCATTTTTTGGACTATAGAACGCATTGGTATATAAGCCACACCTACAACATTTTCGAAGAAAAAACATGTGTTTCCATATATTAGTCGCACCTGACTATAAGCTGCAGTTATAAATAGACTACTGTATTTTCCGGACTATAGAGCAACACCCACAATAAAATTTCGAAGAAAAACGTATGTTTCCATATATTAGTCGCACCTGACTATAAGCCGCAGGTATACACGGTGTGAAATGGGTTATTTACACAGAAATATTTGGTAAATGTTCATATGTATCCGTATTTTCCGGACTATAAGCCACACCCACAACATTCTCGAAGAAAAACCTATGTTTCGATGTATTAGTCGCATCCATTTTCTGGACTATAGAGCGCATTGGTATATAAGCCACACCTACAACATTTTCGTAGAAAAAACATGTGTTTCCATATATTAGTCGCACCTGACTATAAGCTGCAGTTATACATAGACTACCGTATTTTCCGGACTATAGAGCAACACCCAAAATAAAATTTCGAAGAAAAACGTATGTTTCCATATATTAGTCGCATCCGACTATAAGCTGCAGATATATACGGTGTGAAATGGGTTATTTACACAGAAATATTTGGTAAATGTTTATATGTATCCGTATTTTCCGGACTATAAGCCACACCCACAACATTTTCAAAGAAAAACCTATGTTTCCATGTATTAGTCGCATCCATTTTCTGGACTATAGGACACATTGGTATATAAGCCACACCTACAACATTTTCGAAGAAAAAACATGTGTTTCCATTTATTAGTCGCACCTGACTATAAGCTGCAGATATACACGGTATGAAATGGGTTATTTACACAGAAATATTTGGGAAATGTTTATATGTATCCGTATTTTCCAGACTATAAGCCACACCCACAGCATTTTCAAAGAAAAACCTATGTTTCCATGTATTAGTCGCATCCATTTTCTGGACTATAGAACACATTGGTATATAAGCCACACCTACAACATTTTCGAAGAAAAAACATGTGTTTCCATATATAAGTCGCACCTGACTATAAGCTGCAGGTATAAATAGACTACCGTATTTTCCGGACTATAAAGCAACACCTACAATAAAATTTCGAGGGAAAACATATGTTTCCATATATTAGTCGCATCCGACTATAAGCTGATGATATAGACGGTATGAAATGGGTTATTTACACAGAAATATTTGGTAAATGTTTATATGTATCCGTATTTTCCAGACTATAAGCCAAAACCGCAACATTTTTGAAGAAAACCCTATGTTTCCATGTATTAGTCGCATCCATTTTCTGGACTATAGAACACATTGGTAT
This sequence comes from Nerophis ophidion, assembly GCF_033978795.1. Lineage (NCBI taxonomy): Eukaryota > Metazoa > Chordata > Actinopteri > Syngnathiformes > Syngnathidae > Nerophis > Nerophis ophidion. The sequence continues at coordinate 10,513,657 of NC_084618.1, read as the reverse complement.
ATAAGCCAAACCTACAACACTTTCGAAGAAAAAACATGTGTTTCCATATATTAGTCGCACCTGACTATAAGCTGCAGTTATAAATAGACTACCGTATTTTCCGGACTATAGAGCAACACTCACAATAAAATTTCGAAGAAAAACGTATGTTTCCAAATATTAGTCGCATCCGACTATAAGCCGCAGATATATACGGTGTGAAATGGGTTATTTACACAGAAATATTTGGGAAATGTTTATATGTATGCGTATTTTCCGGACTATAAGCCACACCCACAACATTTTCGAAGAAAAACCTATGTTTCCATGTATTAGTCGCATCCATTTTCTGGACTACAGAACGCATTGGTATATAAGCCACACCTACAACATTTTCGAAGAAAAAACATGTGTTTCCATATATTAGTCGCACCTGACTATAAGCTGCAGTTATAAATAGACTACCGTATTTTCCGGACTATAGAGCAACACCCACAATAAAATTTCGAAGAAAAACGTATGTTTCCATATATTAGTCGCATCCGACTATAAGCTGCAGATATACACGGTGTGAAATGGGTTATTTACACAGAAATATTTGGGAAATGTTTATATGTATCCGTATTTTCCGGACTATAAGCCACACCCACAACATTTTTGAAGAAAAACCTATGTTTCCATGTATTAGTCGCATCCATTTTCTGGACTATAGAACGCATTGGCATATAAACCAAACCTACAACATTTTTGAAGAAAAAACATGTGTTTCCATATATTAGTCGCACCTGACTATAAGCTGCAGTTATAAATAGACTACCGTATTTTCCGGACTAAAGAGCAACACCAACAATAAAATTTCGAAGAAAAACGTATGTTTCCATATATTAGTCGCATCCGACAATAAGCCACAGATATAGAAAGACTACCTCATTTTCCTGACTATAGAGCACACCGGTATGTAAACCACACCCACTACATTTTCAAACAAAAGCACGTTTTACATATATTAATCGCATCCGACTATAAGCTGCAGATATACACGGTGTGAAATGGGTTATTTGCACAGAAATATTTGGGAAATTTTTATATGTATCCGTATTTTCCGGACTAAAAGCCACACCCACAACATTTTCGAAGAAAAATCCATGTTTCTATGTATTAGTCGCTTGCATTGTCTGGAATGTAGAGCACATTGGTATATAAGCCACACCTACAACATTTTCGAAGAAAAAACATGTTTCCATATATTAGTCACACCTGACTATAAGCTGCAGTTATAAATAGACTACCGTTTTTTCCGGACTATAGAGCAACACTCACAATAAAATTTCGAAGAAAAACGTATGTTTCCAAATATTAGTCGCATCCGACTATAAGCCGCAGATATATACGGTGTGAAATGGGTTATTTACACAGAAATATTTGGGAAATGTTTATATGTATGCGTATTTTCCGGACTATAAGCCACACCCACAACATTTTCGAAGAAAAACCTATGTTTCCCTGTATTAGTCGCATCCATTTTCTGGACTATAGAACGCATTGGTATATAAGCCACACCTACAACATTTTCGAAGAAAAACACGTGTTTCCATATATTAGTCGCACCTGACTATAAGCTGCAGTTATAAATAGACTACCGTATTTTCCGGACTATAGAGCAACACCCACACTAAAATTTCGAAGAAAAACATATGTTTCCATATATTAGTCGCATCCGACTATAAGCTGCAGATATATACGGTGTGAAATGGGTTATTTACACAGAAATATTTGGGAAATGTGTATATGTATCCGTATTTTCCGGACTATAAGCCACACCCACAACATTTTCGAAGAAAAACCTATGTTTCCCTGTATTAGTCGCATCCATTTTCTGGACTATAGAACGCATTGGTATATAAGCCACACCTACAACATTTTAGAAGAAAAACACGTGTTTCCATATATTAGTCGCACCTGACTATAAGCTGCAGTTATAAATAGACTACCGTATTTTCCGGACTATAGAGCAACACCCACACAAAAATTTCGAAGAAAAACATATGTTTCCATATATTAGTCGCATCCGACTATACGCTGCAGATATATACTGTGTGAAATGGGTTATTTACACAGAAATATTTGGTAAATGTTTATATGTATCCGTATTTTCCGGACTATAAGCCACACCCACAACATTTTTGAAGAAAAACCTATGTTTCCATGTATTAGTCGCATCCATTTTCTGGACTATAGAACGCATTGGTATATAAGCCACACCTACAACATTTTCGAAGAAAAAACATGTGTTTCCATATATTAGTCGCACCTGACTATAAGCTGCAGTTATAAATAGACTACCGTATTTTCCGGACTATATAAACGGAATACAATGATTTGCAAATCCTTCTCAACCCATATTCAGTTGAATGCACTACAAAGACAAAATTTTTGATGTTCAAACTCATAAACTTTATTTTTATTTTTTTGCAAATAATAACAAACTTAGAATTTCATGGCTGCAACATGTGCCAAAGTAGTTGGGAAAGGGCATGTTCACCACTGTGTTACATCACCTTTTCTTTTAACAACACTCAATAAACGTTTGGGAACTGAGGAAAGTAATTGTTGAAGCTTTGAAAGTGGATTTCTTTCCCATTCTTGTTTTATGTAGAGCTTCAGTCCTTCAACAGTCCGGGGTCTCCGCTGTCGTATTTTACGCTTCATAATGCGACACAGGGGCTTCACGGTGGCAGAGGGGTTAGTGCGTCTGCCTCACAGTACGAAGGTCCTGCAGTCCTGGGTTCAAATCCAGGCTCGGTATCTTTCTGTGTGGAGTTTGCATGTTCTCCCCGTGAATGCGTGGGTTCCCTCCGGGTACTCCGGCTTCCTCCCACTTCCAAAGACATGCACCTGGGGATAGGTTGATTGGCAACACTAAATTGGCCCTAGTGTGTGAATGTGAGTGTGAATGTTGTCTGTCTATCTGTGTTGGCCCTGCGATGAGGTGGCGACTTGTCCAGGGTGTACCCTGCCTTCCGCCCGATTGTAGCTGAGATAGGCGCCAGCGCCCCCCGCGACCCCGAAAGGGAATAAGCGGTAGAAAATGGATGGATAATGCGACACACATTTTCCATGGGAGACAGGTCTGGACTGCAGGCGTGCCAGGAAAGTACCCGCACTCTTTTTTTTTTACGAAGCCATGCTGTTGTAACACGTGCTGAATGTGGCTTGGCATTGTCTTGCTGAAATAAGCAGGGGCGTCCATGAAAAAGACAGCGCTTAGATGGCAGCATACGTTGTTCCAAAACCTGTATGTACCTTTCAACATTAATGGTGCCTTCACAGATGTGTAAGTTACCCATGCCTCGGGCACTAATGCACCCCCATACCGTCACACATGCTGGCTTTTCAACTTTGCGTCGATAACAGTCCGGATGGTTCGCGTCCCCTTTGGTCCGGATGACACCATGTCGAATATTTCCAAAAACAATTTGAAATGTGGACTCGTCAGACCACAAAACACTTTTCCACTTTGCATCAGTCCATCTTAGATGATCTCGGGCCCAGCGAAGTCGGCGGTGTTTCTGGGTGTTGTTGATAAATAGCTTTCGCTTCGCATAGTAGAGCTTTAACTTGCACTTACAGATGTAGCGAGGAACTGTATTTAGTGACAGTGGTTTTCTGAAGTGTTCCTGAGCACATGTGGTGATATCCTTTAGAGATTGATGTCGGTTTTTGATACAGTGCCGTTCAAGGGATCGAAGGTCACGGTCATTCGTGATTTCTCCAGATTCTCTGAACCTTTTGATGATATTATGGAGCGTAGATGTTGAAATCCCTAATTTTTTTTGCAATTGCACTTTGAGAAAGGTTGTTCTTAAACTGTTTGACTATTTGCTCACGCAGTTGTGGACAAAGGGGTGTACCTCGCCCCATCCTTTCTTGTGAAAGACTGAGCATTTTTTTGGGAAGCTGTTTTTATAGCCAATCATGGCACCCACCTGTTCCCAATTAGCCTGCACACCTGTGGGAATGTTCCAAATAAGTGTTTGATGAGCATTCCTCAACTTTGTCCGTATTTATTGCCACCTTTCCCAACTTCTTTGTCACGTGTTGCTGGCATCAAATTCTAAAGTTAATGATTATTTGCCAAAAAAAAAATAAAGTTTATGAGTTTGAACATCAAATATGTTGTCTTTGTAGCATATTCAACTGAATATGGCTTGAAAATGATTCTGTTTATATTTACATCAAACACAATTTCCCAACTCAAATGGAAACAGGGTTTGTAAAACATTCATTAAAATTTAAACACATTTTGAGGACCAGGACATGTTTAAAATAAACGCTCCTTCCGCCCGCCTTTTCAATCCAAACACGCCGGGGCTCAAACCCGAGGACCTGCAGGACTTCCTGTTTGGTCTAGTCCTGAGGCGTTAAATAAACAGCAGCTGATGGATGGTCTTTGTGGTCCGGTCTTGTTTGGACCCAGGCCTCCATGTTGGAACCCTGCTGACTTTGTCCCGGGTCTGAAGTGGTCTAGTGGTGTGGTGTTGGGATGGCAGTCATACTCTCACTGATGTGGTCTTGGTCCTGGTCCTGCCTGGAAGTCAGATGGAAGAACCAGCCGGATTGTGGGAAGTGTCCAGATGGGAGGGGGCGAGGGGGGTGGGGGGTGGGGTTGGTGTCTGGTGGCCCAGGGTGGTCTCTGCTGCCGGGGTCCTACATCTCTGCTCATCCAGGCGTGAGTCTGCTCTGCCAATTAAAGACACGCCCATGGTCTAGCCAGCAGCTTCCTGACAGTCCAAGTCCTTTCTTCCCCCTCTCCTTTTTCTTCTTCTTCTTTTTCTTCTTCTTCTTCTTCTTCTTCTTATTCCCCTTCTTCCTCTTCTCCTTTTTCTTCTTCTTCTTCTTCCACCTCTTCTTCTTCCCCTTCTTTCTCTTTTTTTCTTCTTCTTCTTCTTCTTCTTCTACTCCTTCATTTTCTTCTTATTCTTCTTCTTATTATTCCCCTTATTTTTCTTTTTCTTCTTTTTCTTCTTCTTATTCCCCTTCTTCCTCATCTTCTTCTTCCTCTTCTTATTCCCCTTCTTTCTCTTCTTCTTCTTATTCCCCTTCTTTCTCTTCTTCTTCTTCTTCTTCTTCTTCCTTTCCTTCTTCTTCATTTTCTTATTCTTCTTCTTCTTCTTATTAGTCCCCTTATTTCTCTTTTTCTTCTTCTTATTCCCCTCTTCCTCTTCTTCTTCTTCCTTTTCTTATTCCCCTTCTTTCTTCTTCTTCTTCTTCTTCTCCTTCTTCCTTTTCTTCTTATTCTTATTCTTCTCATTATTATTCCCCTTATTTCTCCTTTTCTTCTTCTTTTTTCTTCTTCTTGTTCCCCTTCTTTCTCTTCTTCTTCCTCATCTTCTTATTCCCCTTCTTTCTCTTCTTCTTCTTCTTCTTCTTCCTCATCTTCCCCTTATTCCCTTTCTTCCTGTTCTTATTTTTATTATTTTTCTTTTCCCTTTTCTTCCCCTTCTCCTTCTTGTTATTCTTCTTCCTCTTCTTATTCCCCTCCTTACCCTTCTTTGTCTTATTATTCTTCACATCTTCTTCTTCCCCTTCTTCTTTGTCTTCCTCGTCTTAATCTTCTTTTTCTCCTTTTCCCCTTCTTCCTACTCCTCTTGCCCTTATTCCCTTCTTCCATTTCTTTAAATTCCTCTATGTCCTCTTCCCCTATTTTCCCTTCTTCCACTTCTTTTTCTTCCTCTTCCCTTTCTTCATCCCACTTTTTTCCCCTTCATCAACTTCTTATTCCTCCTCTTACGCTTATTGCATTTCTTCTTCCTCCACTTCCTCTTCTTCTTCTTGTTCTCTTTTTTCTCTTATGTGTGACTGCCATCTACTGTTCAAATGTATCATCTCACCCTGTACCGAATAAAATAGCTTCGAGGGCGGTAAGCACAACCAGAAGTATTCCGTAAATTTGGCGTTACAAGGCGCACTGTCGAGTTTTTCAGAAAATGAAAGTATTTTAAGTGCGCCTTATAGTCTGGAAAATACTGTATGTAGACCAACCGGCAGGTCGGATTTAAAATTTCAATGGTTCGTATTTAGTCCAGGTCTGAGGTATGGTACCCGTCACTTGATGCAACTCATTTCCTGTGTGGACCTCCAGGGTTTAGGCGCTAAGGCCCCGACAAGAGTCTTCTAGTGCCATATTCTGTCAACAATCCCACTTAACCCAAAGGCTCTCCGAGTCCTTCCACCTGGATTATAGTCTCAGCGCCCGAGGTCTCGGCATGGCTGGCTCCGAGGAAACACCACCAGATCATTGGGTTTTGTGTCAGCGCTGTGCCGGAACCAAGGGCGGGGTCCTTAGAAGCGTCCGCCGTCTGCTTGTGGAACCAGGTCACCTTCCATACGGGGAAGACAGATGTGAGGAACATGCCGGAAGTCCTGAAGGAGTCCCCAGGATGACTTTATTTTTGTTCTTGAAAGAAGCGCTGATGAAAATCTCCCAAGAAAAAAAAAAAGGTTGTTTCACAACGAAACTACTGATTATTATTTACGCAAAAAAATGTCTAAAAGCGTCCGTGTCCTTCCGCCCGGACTCTCGTCGGGACTATTTACTCCGCACTCCCCCCCCCCCAATCGCCCCTCGCCGGCGCCGCAGGAGGCGGGCCTTGTCGCATCAAAGGAGCGCCATCCTTCCCACCAACGGCAAGCTCGCCGCCGTGTTTTTAATGAGAGTCCACGCTGCGTACACGTCGTGCGTTCGATAATAAAGATGCCAAAAAATGTTTATTTTGTAGCACACGGCAGACCATAAAGGCTGCAACATGCACGCTTTGTCATGTTGTCATCAGGTCTTGTTCAGGGAGCCAAACCTCAGTCTTGTACAGAGGGAAGGGAGTCACATGGCCCCCTATTTGCGGCGGTTTACCTGACACGTGAAACGTGACAAATTGGAACCTGGCAATCTAACCTTTCGGTTGCTATGCAGATTGGGCGCCTTCCTGTCGATTTTAGCAGAGTGCAATGCGGAAGGATCAGCCCGCCCCTCTTCCTCTCACGCGAGATCGCCAGGATTTTGTTTTGGAAAATAACATTGGTAGTGTTTTTTTTCTTTTTTTAATTTACAGTAATGCACTGTTGAAAAAAAATAAAACGACAGCATATTTTTCTGTGAAAAAATGCAGCTCAGTCGCCAAAAATGCTTTTCCATTTTCAGTAATGCACTGTAAAAAAAAAAACATTAAACGCAGATTTTACGGTGAAAAAAAATTTACACTAATGCTTTGTAAAACATAAAATCCGCGCAAATGTATTATTTATTTTTATTTTTTACTGTAAAATAATTTACAGTAATGCAGTGTAAAATAAAACATTAAATGCAGATTTTACAGTAAAAAAGTAAAAAAAAAATAATAATTGTCGTACTGTTTTTTTTTATTTACACTAATGCTTTATAAAAAAATTAAATCACCACAAAAAAAAATTTAATATATTTTTTTTACTGTAAAAATAATTAATTTACAGTAATGCACTGTAAAAAAAAAAAAGAACCATATTTTCTGTGAAAAAATGCAGCTCAGTCACCAAAATTTTACCATCGAAAAAAAACCCCGATTGATACTGTTTTTCCATTTACAGTAATCCACTGTAAAAAAACATTAAACACCGATTTTACGGTAAAGTAGCACTTCAGTCGCCAGAATTTTGCTTAAAAAAGGGTGGTACTGTTTTGTTTTTTTAAATTTACACTAATGCTTTGTAAAAAAAAAATCATCGCAAATGTTTTTTTATATTTTTTTATGTACAAATAATTAATTTACAGTAATGCACTGTAAAAAAAAAAGAACACATATTCTTTCTGTGAAAAATTGAAGCTCAATCACAGAAATTTTACCGTAAAACAAAACAACAAAAAAAACAATGATACTGTTTTTTTCATTTAGATGCATTTTTTTTACATTAATGCACTGTAAAAAATAAAAAATAATAAAAAAATGCTGTAAAGAAAACTGACGCTCAAAAATGTTTACCGTAAAAATAACATTTGTACTGTTTTTTCATTTACAGTAGTGAACTGTAAAAAGACCCCAGATTTTTTTTTCTGTAAAATATTGGCTGCTCAGTCACCAAAAATTTTACCGTAAAAATGACAATGGTACTGTTTTTCTATTCACAGTAATGCACTGTAAAAAAAGGGAATGTAGATTTTACGGTAAAAAGAATAAAATATATAACGTGGGTATTGTTTTTTTTTTTATTTATATTAATGCTTTGTAAAAAATAAAATCAGCGCAAATGTTTATTTTATTTTATTTTTTACTGTAAAAATAATTAATTTACAGTAATGCACTGCAAAAACAGGGAATGTATATTTTACGGTAAAAAAATAAAATATATAACGTTGGTATTGTTTTTTTGTTTTTTTAATTTACATTAATGCTTTGTAAAAAATAAAATCAGCGCAAATGTTTTTTTATTTGTTTTTTTACTGTAAAAATAATAAATTTACAGTAATGCACTGTAAAAAAAAAATGCAGATTTTACAGTAAAAAAAGTAAAAAATATGAAAAATAATGGTGGTATTGTTTTTTTAATTTACACTAATGCTTTGTAAAAAAATTAATTAATTTACAGTAATGCACTGTAAAAAAACATTAAACGTAGATTTTACAGTAAAAAAAGTAAAAAATATGAAAAATAATGGTGGTATTGTTGTTGTTTTTATTTACACAAAAGCTTTGTAAAAAAATAAAATCACCACGTTTTTTTTAATATATCTTTTTTTTACTGTAAAAATAATTAATTTACAGTAGTGCACTGTAAAAAAAACATATTTTCTGTGAAAAAATCTAGCTCAGTCACCAAAATTTTCCCATCTAAAAAAAAAAAACGATTGATACTGTTTTTCCATTTACAGTAATGCACTGTAAAAAAAACATTGAACACCGATTTTACGATAAATTAGCAGTTCAGTCGCCAGAATTTTGCTTAAAAAACGGTGGTACTGTTTTGTTTTTTAAAATTTGTAAAAAATAAAATCATCGCAAATGTTGTTTTTATTTTTTTAATGTAAAAATAATTAATTTACAGTAATGCACTGTAAAAAAAAAAAGACCACGTATTTTCTTTGAAAAATTTAAGCTCAATCACAAAAATTTTACCGTAAAAAAAAACAATGATACTGTTTTTTCATTTAGATGCATTTTCTTTAGAGTAATGCACTGTAAAAAATTAAAAAATAAAATGCTGATTTTTCTGTAACGAAAACTGTACTCTTTTTTTCATTTACTGTGATGAACTGTAAAAACACCCCAGATTTTTTTTTCTGTAAAAAATTGGCTTCTCAATCACCAAAAATGTTACCGTAACAATGACAATGGTACTTTTTTCTATTCACAGTAATGCACTGCAAAAACAGGGAATGTAGATTTTACGGTAAAAAAAATAAAATATACAACATTGGTATTGTTTTTTTTTATTATTTACATTAATGCTTTGTAAAAAATAAAATCAGCGCAAATGTTTTTTTATTTGTTTTTTTGCTGCAAAAATAATTAATTTACAGTAATGCACTGTAAAAAAACATTGAAAGCAGATTTTACAGTAAAAAAAGTTAAAAATATGAAAAATAATGGTGGTATTTTTGGTTTTTATTTACACTAATGCTATGTAAAAAAATAAAATCACCACAGTTTTTTTTATTTATATATATTTTTTTACTGTAAAAATAATTAATTTACAGTAATGCACTGTAAAAAAACATTAAATGCAGATTTTACAGTAAAAAAAGTAAAAAATATGAAAAATAATGGTGGTATTGTTGTTTTTTTTTATTTACACTAATGCTTTGTAAAAAAATTTAATAACTACAAATGTTTTTTTCAATATATATTTTTTTACTGTAAAAATAATTAATTTACAGTAATGCACGGTAAAAAACCCCAACATATTTTAAGTAAAAAAAATGCAGCTCAGTCGCCAAAATTTTACCATCTAAAAAAACACGATTGATACTGTTTTTCCATTTACAGTATTGCACTGTAAAAAAAAAACATTGAACACCGATTTTACGGTAAAGGAGCAGTTCAGTCGCCAGAATTTTGCTTAAAAAATGGTGGTTCTGTTTTGTTTTTTAAAATTTGTAAAAAATAAAATCATCGCAAATGTTGTTTTAATTTTTTTAATGTAAAAATTATTAATTTACAGTAATGCATTGTAAAAAAAAAAAAAGACCAAATTTTTTCTTTGAAAAATTAAAGCTCAATCACAAAAATTTTACTGTAAAAAAAAAAAAAAAACGCTGATAATGTTTTTTCATTTAGATGCATTTTCTTTACAGTAATGCACTGTAAAAAATTAAAAATAAAATGCTGATTTCTCTGTAACGAAAACTGTACGGTTTTTTTCATTTACAGTGTTGAACTGTAAAAAGAACCCAGATTTTTTTTTTCTGTAAAAAGTGGGCTGCTCAGTCACCAAAACTTGTACCGTAAAAATGACAATGGTACTGTTTTTCTATTCACAGTAATTCACTGTAAAAACAGGGAATGTAGATTTTTTACGGGGGGGGGAGTAGCTTCATTTTCATCACAGGACCCCCCCCCATGTGGTGCAGCATGCAGGGGGTAGATTACAGCGTGTGGGGGTCACGACCCCGCCTGCTCGCTCCGACAGCTCAACTCCATCGATCCTCCTCGGCGCTCGATGCGTGGCAGCAGACAGCGTGCGGTCGCTGGCGCTCGGCGTGAGACCCCGTCGATATTATATATATATATATATATATATATATATATATATATATATATATATATATATATATATATATATATATATATTTGTCATAGGATGCGACCTGTGCAAAAAATCCAGTCGTAAAATTCCCTCCCACCTAAATATTTCAAACTCAACTGTCGGCTTTATTATAAGAAATGTTTGGGAACAACAGCAACCCAGCCACCAAGGGGTAGGCCACGTAAACTGTCAAAGAGGGGTCAGCGCATAGTGCAAGGACTTTCTGCGCAGTCGGTTGCTAAAGAGCCCCAAATTCCACGTGACCTTCCAATTAGCCCACGTACAGTACGCAGAGAGTTTCATGGAACGGGTTTCCATGGCCGTGCAGCTGTAGCTAAGCCATGCATCGCCAGGTTTGCAGGATGCCGGGAGAACGCTACATTTCGGACTGCATTGTGCCGGGTGTGAAATTCGGTGGAGGAGGAATTATGGTGTGGGGTTGTTTTTCAGGAGTTGGGCTTGGCCCCTTAGTTGCAGTGAACATAACGCTGAATGCTCCAGGACACCAGTTTTGGTCTATGTCTTAGTTATTCCTCTGCATTCGTCTTTGTTTCCTGTCTATAGTTAATGTCAGCACTCTTATTTTGTCTGTTTCCTGTCTTTCTCCCTGAGTGCTGCTTCCCCTCAGATTGGCACCTGGCCACACCTGGTGTCAATCAGCCCGCTCCTATTTTTACCTGCTTTGTCCTCCAGTCAGTGCTGGATTATTGTAGCTCCTACCGGTTGTTTGTCACCACTTCCTGTCAATGTCATGAATACTTTGCTGTAGCTGTGTTTACTTTTGTTCACTCTGCTCATGCCATAGTTCCTTCTTGTCACAGTAAGTATTTTGTTCATAGCTTAGTTTGTTATACGCATTGTACGCACCTTCTGTTTGTACCTTTTTGTTTTTTCTTGTTTTAGTATTTAAATTAAATCATGTTTACCTGCACAAAGCCTGCCGTCTTCTCTGCATCTTGGGTTCGTCACAATCTCAATCCGACAACCAAAACATTTTGAACAAATTCCATGCTCCCAACCTTTTGGGAACAGTTCCAACATGACTGTGCACCAGTGCATAAAGCAAAGTCCTTGAAGACATGGATGACAGATTCTGGTGTGGATGAACTTGACTGGCCTGCACAGAGTCCTGACATATACCCGATAGAACACCTTAGGTTTTTGAATAGATTTAGAATTGGTATGAATAACAATTGAGATTCAAATGTGATTTTTTTATTTTTTTGGATTTTTTTGCTGCACCGGTGAATTAGTGTTATAGTAGTTGAGGGGTCACCAACGTGTCCTTTTTTTTGCTTTTCTTTTTTTTCTTCTTCTTTGTCATGAAAAAGGGACGTTTTTGTCATGAAAAAGGGAGTTTTTTTGTGATTGGTGCTCTATTTGTAAGTTTATATTGTGTTTTTTATGTTGATTTAATTAAAAAAAAACAAAAAACTTTTTTTTTTTTTTTTTTTTTATAAATAAAAAATTCTTCTGCGGCCCGGTACCAATCGGGCCACGGCCCGGTGGTTGGGGACCACTGCCTTAAGGTTTAAAAAAAAAAAACATATTGTGGAGAGATGGAGCCGACGGGCCGACGGCGGGGCTAGGGCAAGTGGCAGCCCTGCCCAAGATGGCGGCAAGGAGGCGGAGAATGTGGCGGAGCAGAGAGGCGGGGCGTGCCGGGAGCGACGCCGCTGCAATCTACAATACATGTGTGGAGAGACGGAGCCGACTGTATAAAATGGGAGAAGGAGGAGCCATCAAGGCAGAAGGAGTTGGAGAAACAGCAGCGGAAATCGAGGAGTGGAAGCAGAAGAGCGCACGACGACGCGGAACAACTGAAGGAGAGCGAGGAGCGAGCAGGAGGAGATGCATTAATTGAGTGCCTCTCCGCTCCGCCGCATTCTTCGCCTCCTTGCCGCCATCTTGGGCAGGGCTGCCACTTGGCCCGCCGCCTCTCCACACATATATTTTGTTGTGATTTGAAAATGAAAAATATCAAAATGCCCCCACATGCTTAAGTTTTTGCGTGTGCCGCACGCTTAGGCGTTGTGTGCGCTGAAGGCCCGGTGAGCGTGACATCAGAACCGGAACTTTCCAAACCGTGGCAACAATACCTCGGCTGCGCTATGACAGCGACTTGTGACAAGAAGAGGAGAGCCAAGGGAGCCCCGCCATTGGCCACCTCCGTGTGATGTCGCCGCCCCTCATCCATAAACCAATATGTGCTCCACTTTAGACGGGGAGGGGGGGGGGGGGGGGTTCTCGTGGGAGCAGATCACATGACAAGACGACTCCACGTCTTCAGACGCGCTCTCCCAAGGAACGTCTTCACTTAGCACTTGTAAAAGCGGCCGGCGCTCCCACGCGTTGCACCCGGAGGAGTTTTAAGTACAACACTCCACTTTCAGTCGAAACACGCAGAGAGGGGGGGGACCGGCGTCTGTCAAGTCCAGAACTTGAACGCCACAGGAAGTAGGTTCCAATCCAGATAATAATTACACACGCATTTTAAGTCAAAGAACTGTCGAGAGAAATCTGTCGCGCAGGGGTCGGGAACCCTTTTTGGCTGAGAGAGCCAAAAAGCCGAATATTTCAATCAATCAATCAATGTTTATTTATATAACCCCAAATCACAAATGTCTCAAAGGGCTGCACAAATCATTACGACTACAACATCCTCAGAAGAACCCACAAAAGGGCAAGGAAAACTCACACCCAGTGGGCAGGGAGAATTCACATCCAGTGGGACGCCAGTGACAATGCTGACTATGAGAAACCTTGGAGAGGACCTCAGATGTGGGCAACCCCCCCCTCTAGGGGACCGAAAGCAATGGATGTCGAGCGGGGTCTAACATGATACTGTGAAAGTTCAATCCATAGTGGCTCCAACACAGCCGCGAGAGTTCGGTTCAAGCGGATCCAAGACAGCAGCCAGAGTCCCGTCCACAGTAAACCATCTCAAGCGGAGGCGGATCAGCAGTGTAGAGATGTCCCCAACAGATACAGGCGAGCGGTCCATCCTAGGTCTCGACTCTGGACAGCCAGTACTTCATCCATGGTCATCGGACCGGACCCCCTCCACAAGGGAGGGGGGGACATAGGAGAAAGAAAAGAAGCGGCAGGTCAACTGGTCTAAAGAGGAGGTCTATTTAAAGGCTAGAGTATACAGATGAGTTTTAAGGTGAGACTTAAATGCTTCTACTGAGGTAGCATCTCGAACTGTTACCGGGAGGGCATTCCAGAGTACTGGAGCCCGAACGGAAAACGCTCTATAGCCCGCAGACTTTTTTTGGGCTCTAGGAATCACTAATAAGCCGGAGTCATTTCAAAATGTATTTCCGTAAGAGCCATATAATATTTTTTTCTAACACTGAAAACAACTAAACGTGTGCATTTTTAAGTAAGACCAACATTTCTAGGGTATAAGAGGTCTATTATTATTTGGGATAACATTGTTATTCTGAAGCTAACTGCGGAGGGGGCGTGGCCTGCGGGCCTGCAGCGAACTGGGGTGTTGCCAGGACCGGCCTCGAAATCAGCGACAGGTGCGTAGATGGTCCACCTGGGCTTTGATATCTAATCACCTGTCGCTCTGTTATAAGCAGCAGCCAGGAGGCGAGACGGGGTTGGGGCTGGAGCCAGAGCGCGAGCGAGAACGAAAGAGAAAAATACACTTGCTGGAAAGCAACTGAGAGACTTATCGAAAAATAAAACAATATCGTAACCCTGAAACAGGCTCTCATTTCGGTGCTTGGTGGTCTAAAGAACTCCCTGAGGGGCAAACCCCACACTAACCAATAATAAATAAATGATAAATGATAAATGGGTTGTACTTGTATAGCGCTTTTCTACCTTCAAGGTACTCAAAGCGCTTTGACACTACTTCCACATTTACCCATTCACACACACATTCACACACTGATGGAGGGGAGCTGCCATGCAAGGCGCCAACCAGCACCCATCAGGAGCAAGGGTGAAGTGTCTTGCTCAGGACACAACGGACGTGACGAGGTTGGTACTAGGTGGGAATTGAACCAGGGACGCTCGGGTTGCGCACGGCCTCTCTCCCCACTGCGCCACGCTACTTCTTACCATTATGCAACTTCTTGAATAGGTGCGGTAGAAAATGGATGGATGGAATAAAAATGCATGAGAATGTTTTATTTTTAACACTGTGATTACAAGTGGAATTATTCATTACTTATCATGTTAAGCAATGTCAGCTCAGATTTATCCGACAGCCAGATGTAGTCATCAAAAGAGCCACATCTGGCTCGCGAGCCATAGGTTCCCTACCCCTGCTATAGCGGGATGAGAGATTATCCGTCCGCGCCGAGGTACTCGATGTCCGTCCCCGCTTATCAGCTGGCAGGGTCTGGAAACTGCTGACGCGAGACAACTCGCAAAGCAGGATAACCTTTGGTGTGTCTGTGCAAGGATAGAAAAGCACAGCTTTCAGCACAATTGATAATAACCATAGACACGGCCTTTAAGCATGAGAGTTGTGTGATAACTTATACATAATTATTGTCTCCACATATTTCCACCTGCCCTTGCTGTGTTGGACTAGTTCTACTTGATCCAAGCTTTGCTAACGTTCCCCGCCACAAAGTAATAAAATCCATTTCGGCCAATACTCAAGGCGCCAATAAGTGATAATGTTAAATCGGGTCAACCCCATTAAAAACCCACGGTCGTTTAACTTTGAAGGGAATGTTCACTTCCCTCGTTCTGACATCGATATCCAACCCGGCCGTCTGTCGCCAGGACATCTGCATCACGCCGAGTAATGAGCCATCCCAGGAATTAATGGTCCTCTCCCACTGTCGTGTCTGGCGTGAGTTCTATCCGGGGCCCTCGAGCGCCGGCGTGGAGCGCTACCTTTCAATTAGCGACTCCCGGCGACAGCAGATGATTGGACGGACGCCGAGCGCTGAGGCGCAGGTGAAAACGGGCGGAGATTGTAACGGGAGACAACGATCACCACGAGCAAGTTCATTCATCTCACTCCTATTGTCGAACTCTGTGACATTCATCCATTAGAACACAGCAAATAGAGAAAGGCATGTTTTTACAATGGAGTTCAGGGTGCGCATCATACATTTAACCAATTGCAAGCACTGCATGGAACTTTAACTAAAAAAGCGATGGTCAAGTTGACTTAAGTCTTTGCATCTTAAGTTTCATTTTCTTATCCGTGGATCATTTAGAATGATATAAGGTATTTTGCGTCGATACAGCATCAGTCTGACGCCATCTACTGCCAGCCAAAACAGGAGCAGCTGATTAGAAGTCGGATTGTCCAAGCAACCATTTTTTTTAATGTAATCCTAAATCAAAATGGACTTTGACAAGCAGGATAATTTCAGTTGAGTCATTTGGTTTCGGGAATTGGACCCACGGCCGCCCGGGGCGGAAACCTGTGGAGTATTTCCGTGCCCAAGAAGTCGTTACTCTACAACGCATGGTGTTTATGAAAACGTGACAAAAGATAGCATGTTCCACGTCAATGCCGGGCTGTCGAAAACCTTCTGCCAAAAACCAGCCTCTGGAATTCCCTTCCTCTTAGGGGCTACAGGGGGGCCCCTGGCTGTCCTGAGGGCCCACACATGGCCCCCGCCAGTAAAATAGCCAACGCTGCTGGCTTCCTCGCTCCTCCCCTCCCCGGCGGTGCAATAATAACATCGCAGCGTCCGAGGGCAAGCAGGAAGCTGAGGGCCAGCAGCTGGAGGGCCAAACCAAGGTCATCCATCACCGCAAACTGGTTTAAGGGCCCGCTGCATATGGAGGATCATCTGCAGCTCACGGAAGTCACTTCCTGTTGAGTTTTTTAAGGGCGTGCTGTGCAGTGACCTCCAGGATCTTGCAGAGGTTTTGCCGCTTAATTGGGATTCAACTTGTGTCTCTAGGAATTTGTCGTCAATATTTTACCATATTTTTCAGACTTTAGAGCGCACTAAAAATGTTTTCATTTTTTTAAAAATCGACAGTGCGCCGTATAACCCGGTGCCCCAATTTATGGAATAATTCAAGTTGTGCATACCAACCTCGAAGCTATTTTATTTGGTACATATGTGATGATAAGTGTGACCAGTAAATGGCAGTCACACATAGAGA
>NC_084618.1:10326391-10491391 GCF_033978795.1 Nerophis ophidion | reverse complement strand
TACTAGTATAGTATACCACTACTAGTATAGTATACCGGTACTAGTATAGTATACCACTGCTAGTATAGTACAGCAGTACTAGTATAGTATACCACTGCTATTATAGTACAGCAGTACTAGTATAGTATACCACTACCAGTATAGTACAGCGGTACTAGTATAGTATACCACTACTAGTATAGTATACCGGTACCAGTATAGTATACCACCACTAGTATAGTATGCCACTACTAGTATAGTACAGCGGTGCTGGTATAGTATACCACTACTGGTATAGTACAGCGGTACTAGTATAGTATACCACTACTAGTATAGTACAGCAGTACTAGTACAGTATACCAACTACTAGTATAGTGCGGCAGTACTAGTATAGTATACCACTACAAGTATAGTATACCAGTACTAGTATAGTATACCACTACCAGTATAGTACAGCAGTACTAGTATAGTATACCACTACTAGTATAGTACAGCAGTACAGGTATAGTATACCACTACTGGTATAGTACAGCAGTACCAGTATAGTATACCGGTACTAGTATAGTATACCACTACTAGCATAGTATACCGGTACTGGTATAGTATACCACTACTAGTATAGTATACCGGTAGTAGTATAGTATACCACTACTAGTATAGTACAGCGGTACTAGTATAGTATACCACTACTAGTATAGTACAGCAGTACTGGTACAGTATACCACTACTAGTATAGTACAGCAGTACTGGTATAGTATACCACTACCAGTATAGTATACCGGTACTAGTATAGTATACCACTACTAGTATAGTACAGCAGTACTAGTATAGTATACCACTATTAGTATAGTACACCAGTACCAGTATAGTATACCACTACTTGTATAGTATACCGGTACTTGTATAGTATACCACTACTAGTATAGTATACCGGTACTAGTATAGTATACCACTACTAGTATAGTACAGCAGTGCTAGTATGGTTTACCACTACTAGTATAGTACAGCGGTACTGGTATAGTATACCACTACTAGTATAGTACAGCAGTACTAGTACAGTATACCACTACTAGTATAGTACGGCAGTACTAGTATAGTATACCACCACTAATATAGTATACCAGTACCAGTATAGTATACCACTACTAGTATAGTACAGCAGTACTAGTATAGCATACCACTACTAGTATAGTGCAGCAGTACTAGTACAGTATACCACTACTAGTATAGTACAGCAGTACTAGTATAGTATACCACAACTAGTATAGTACAGCAGTACTAGTACAGTATACCACTACTAGTATAGTACAGCGGTACTAGCATAGTATACCACTACTAGTATAGTATACCAGTACTAGTATAGTATACCACTACTAGTATAGTACAGCAGTACTAGCATAGTATACCACTACTAGTATAGTATACCAGTACTTGTATAGTATACCACTACTAGTGTAGTACAGCAGTACTAGTATAGTATACCACTACCAGTATAGTGCAGCGGTACTAGTATAGTATACCGGCACTAGTATAGTATACCAGTACTAGTATAGTATACCACTACTAGTATAGTACAGCAGTACTAGTATAGTATACCACTACTAGTATAGTATACCTGTATTAGTATAGTATGCCGCTACTAGTATAGTGCAGCAGTACTAGTATAGTATACCAGTACAGTATAACGGCACTAGTATACCAGTGCTAGTATAGTATACGAGTAATAGTATAGTATACCGGCACTGGTATAGCAGTACTAGTATAGTACAGCAGTACTAGTCTAGTACCGCCATGCTAATGAATCATAATCAGTACTATACCACCTCTAAAAAGTACTGGTTTTATTTAACAGGCTTAATAGAGAATATGAACATGATCACAGTGCTGCGGCCGTAGAGGATCTTTGACTAGACTTTCTTGCAGTATATTCCTAAAAACTACTTCGGGACAACCCTCGTCTGCAGCCATGAATGAATGGCTACTTGCTAGTGTGTGTGTGTGTGTGTGTGTGTGTGTGTGTGTGTGTGTGTGTGTGTGTGTACATGGTCACCTCGTTATAAAAAAAAGGCTAATTTGCCAGCTTCAACAGAAAAAAGGTTTCCTTCTTTGTTCAAAACATCTTTTTGACACAAAATTCCTTAAACAAACAACAGTTTTCCTGTCATATAAACAATCTTTGACCATCATGCCTCACAGTACATTCCTATCATGCAAATGATCTTTGACTAGGACGCTCTTGCTGTAGATTCCTATAAAAACAGCAATGTTCCTGTCATATAAACAATCTTCGACTATCATGGCTTCCAGAATATTCCTGTCACTTAAAGGATCTTTGACTAGGACGCTCTTGCTGTAGATTCCTAAAAAATCAGCAATGTTCCTGTCAAATAAACAATCTTTGACTATCACGACTTCCAGTATATTCCTGTCACTTAAATGATCTTTGACTAGGACGCTCTAGCATTAATTTCTGAAAAAAAAAAAAAAAAAGCAGTGTTCCTGTCATTTAAACAATCTTCGACTATCACGACTTCCAGTATATTCCTGTCACTTAAATGATCTTTGACTAGGACGCTCTTGCAGTAATTAAAAAAAAAAAAAAAAAAAAAAAAAAAAAAAAAGGCAGTGTTCCTGTCATTTAAACAATCTTTGACTATAACGGCTTCCAATATATCCCTGTCACTTAAAGGATCTTTGACTAGGACGCTGTAGATTCCTATAAAAACAGCAGCATTCCTGTCATATAAACAATCTTTGACTATCATGCCTCACAGTATATTCCTGTCACTTAAAGGATCTTTGATTAGGACGCTCTTGCTGTAGCTTCCTAAGAAAACAGCAATATTCCTGTCAAATAAACAATCTTCGACTATCATGGCTTCCAGAATATTCCTGTCACTTAAAGGATCTTTGACTAGGACACTCTTACTGCAGATTTCTAAAAAAAAAAAACAGCAATGTTCCTGTCAAATAAACAATCTTCAACTATTACGACTTCCAATATATTCCTGTCACTTAAATGATCTTTGATTAGGACGCTCTCGTGGTAGATTCCTTCAAAAAAACAGCAGTGTTCCTGTCATATAAACAATCTTTGACTATCATGGCTTCCAATACATTCCTGTCACTTAAAGGATCTTTGATTAGGACACTCTTGCTGTAGATTCCTAAGAAAACAGCAATGTTCCTGTCAAATAAACAATCTTCGACTATCATGGCTTCCAGAATAGTCCTGTCACTTAAAGGATCTTTGACTAGGACACTCTTACTGTAGATTTCTAAAAAAAAAAAAAAAACAGCAATGTTCCTGTCAAATAAACAATCTTTGACTATTACGATTTCCAGTATATTCCTGTCACTTAAAGGATCTTTGACTAGGACGCTCTTGCAGTAATTTCTTTAAAAAAAAACAGCAGTGTTCCATGTCATATAAACAATCTTTGACTATCACGGCTTCCAATATATTCCTGTCACATAAAGGATCTTTGACTAGGACACTTACTGTAGATTTCTAAAAAAAAAAAACAGCAATGTTCCTGTCATTTAAACAATCTTTGACTATCACGGCTTCCAATATATTCCTGTCACTTAAAGGATCTTTGACCAGGACACTCTTACTGCAGATTTCTAAAAAAAACCCCCAGCAAAGTTCCTGTCATATAAACAATCTTTGACTATCATGCCTCACAGTATATTCCTGTCACTTAAAGGATCTTTGACTAGAATGTATTGCAGTATTTTCCTAAAAACATTGTTCTTGTTATTTAAAGGATTTCCGACCAGAATTTCTTGCAGTAAGTTCTTAGGAAAGCGGAGTTTTTCTGTCATTTAAAGGATCTTTGTCTTGAATTTATTGCAGTAGATTCTAAAAACAGCAGTGTTCCTGTCATATGGAAGATCTTTGACTAAAATTAATTTCAGTACATGCTTATAATAGCACAGTGCTCCGGCCGTAGAGGATCTTTGACAAAAATTCCTTGCAGAATATTCCTAAAAACAGCAATGCTCTAGTCATTTAAAGGATCTTTGACTAAAATGAATTTCAGTAAATACCTATAGTAGAGTCCTAAAGTCATAGAGAATCTTTGACTAGAAATTATTGCAGAAAATTTCTAAAAACAGAATTGTTCTTGACATAGAAAGGATCTTTGGCATGCATTTCTTGCAGTAGATTCTAAAAACAGCAATGTTCCTGTCATATAGAGGATCTTTGACTAAAATTACAGTAAATACCTGTAATATCAAAGTACTCCAGTCAAAGAGGATCTTTGACATTAATTTCTTGCAGTAAATACATAAAATCCGCAATGTTCTTGTCTTATAGAGGATCTTTGATTAAAATTAGCTTCAGTAAGTTTCTCAAATTAGAAAAGTGCTCCAGTCGTAAAGGATCTTTGATTAGAATCTCTTGCAGTAGTTTCCAAAAACAGCAGTGTTCTTGTCATTTGGAGGATCTTTGACTATAAATTATTGCGGTAAATTCCTAAAAACAGCATTGTTCTTGACATAGAAAGGATCTTTGACATGCATTTCTTGCAATAGTTTCAGACTCATGTCAGTAAATACCAATAATATCAAAGTGCTCGTCATAGAGGATCTTTGACATGAATTTTTTGCAGTAAATTCCTAAAAACAGCAATGCTCTTGTCATATAGAGGATCCATCCATCCATCCATTTTCTACCGCTTCATACAGAGGATCTTTGATTAAAATTAATTTCAGTAAATTTCTCAAATTACAATAGTGCTCCAGGCGTAAAAGGATCTTTGATTGTAATCTCTTGCAGTAGAATCCTAAAAACAGCAGAGTGTTCCTGTCATATAGAGGATCTTTGATTAAAATCAATTTCAGTACATTTCTCAAAACGGCAAAGTGCTCCAGTCATAAAGGATCTTTGATTAGAATCTCTTGCAGTAAAATCCTAAAAACAGCAGAGTGTTCCTGTCATGTAGAGGATCTTTGATTAAAATCAATGTCAGTAAATTTCTCAAAACGGCAAAGTGCTCCAGCAATAAAGGATCTTTGATTAGAATCTCTTGCAGTAAAATCCTAAAAACAGCAGAGTGTTCCTGTCATGTAGAGGATCTTTGATTAAAATCAATTTCAGTAAATTTCTCAAAACGGCAAAGTGCTCCAGCAATAAAGGATCTTTGATTAGAATCTCTTGCAGTAGAATCCTAAAAACAGCAGTGTTCCTTTCATGTAGAGGATCTTTGACATTAATTTCTTGCAGTAGATTCTCAAAACAGCAGAGTATTCCTGTCATATAGAGGATCTTTGATTAAAATCAATTTCAGTACATTTCGCAAAACGGCAAAGTGCTCCAGTCATAAAGGATCTTTGATTAGATTATCTTGCAGTAGAATCCTAAAAACAGCAGAGTGTTCCTGTCATGTAGAGGATCTTTGATTAAAATCGATTTCAGTGAATTTCTCAAAACGGCAAAGTGCTCCAGTAATAAAGGATCTTTGATTAGAATGTCTTGCAGTAGAATTCTAAAAACAGCAGAGTGTTCCTGTCATGTAGAGGATCTTTGACATTAATTTCTTGCAGTAGATTCTTAAAACAGCAGAGTGTTCCTGTCATATAGAGGATCTTTGATTAAAATCAATTTCAGTAAATTTCTCAAAACGGCAAAGTGCTCCAGTCATAAAGGATCTTTGATTAGAATCTCTTGCAGTAGAATCCTAAAAGCAGCAGAGTGTTCCTGTCACGTAGAGGATCTTTGACATTAATTTCTTGCAGTAGTTTCTAAAAACAGCAGTGTTCCTGTCATATAGAGGATCTTTGATTAAAATCTATTTCAGTAAATTTCTCCAAATGGCAAAGTGCTCCAGCAATAAAGGATCTTTGATTAGAATCTCTTGCAGTAGAATCCTAAAAACAGCAGAGTGTTCCTGTCACGTAGAGGATCTTTGACATGAACTTTTTGCAGTAGATTCTAAAAACAGCAGTGTTCCTGTCATATAGAGGATCTTTGATTAAAATAAATTTCAGTACATTTCTCAAAACGGCAAAGTGCTCCAGTCATAAAGGATCTTTGATTAGAATCTCTTGCAGTAGAATCCTAAAAACAGCAGTGTTCCTGTCATATAGAGGATCTTTGACATTAATTTCTTGCAGTAGTTTCTAAAAACAGCAGAGTGTTCCTGTCATATAGAGGATCTTTGATTAAAATCATTTTCAGTAAATTTCTCAAAACGGCAAAGTGCTCCAGTCATAAAGGATCTTTGATTAGAATCTCTTGCAGTAGAATCCTAAAAACAGCAGTGTTCCTGTCATATAGAGGATCTTTGACATTAATTTCTTGCAGTAGTTTCTAAAAACAGCAGAGTGTTCCTGTCATATAGAGGATCTTTGATTAAAATCAATTTCAGTACATTTCTCAAAACGACAAAGTGCTCCAGTCATAAAGGATCTTTGATTAGAATCTCTTGCAGGTGAATCCTAAACACAGCAGAGTGTTCCTGTCATATAGAGGATCTTTGATTAAAACCAATTTCAGTAAATTTCTCAAAACGGCAAAGTGCTCCAGCAATAAAGGATCTTTGATTAGATTATCTTGCAGTAGAATCCTAAAAACAGCAGAGTGTTCCTGTCATGTAGAGGATCTTTGATTAAAATCGATTTCAGTGAATTTCTCAAAACGGCAAAGTGCTCCAGTAATAAAGGATCTTTGATTAGAATGTCTTGCAGTAGAATTCTAAAAACAGCAGAGTGTTCCTGTCATGTAGAGGATCTTTGACATTAATTTCTTGCAGTAGATTCTTAAAACAGCAGAGTGTTCCTGTCATATAGAGGATCTTTGATTAAAATCAATTTCAGTAAATTTCTCAAAACGGCAAAGTGCTCCAGTCATAAAGGATCTTTGATTAGAATCTCTTGCAGTAGAATCCTAAAAGCAGCAGAGTGTTCCTGTCACGTAGAGGATCTTTGACATTAATTTCTTGCAGTAGTTTCTAAAAACAGCAGTGTTCCTGTCATATAGAGGATCTTTGATTAAAATCTATTTCAGTAAATTTCTCCAAATGGCAAAGTGCTCCAGCAATAAAGGATCTTTGATTAGAATCTCTTGCAGTAGAATCCTAAAAACAGCAGAGTGTTCCTGTCACGTAGAGGATCTTTGACATGAACTTTTTGCAGTAGATTCTAAAAACAGCAGTGTTCCTGTCATATAGAGGATCTTTGATTAAAATAAATTTCAGTACATTTCTCAAAACGGCAAAGTGCTCCAGTCATAAAGGATCTTTGATTAGAATCTCTTGCAGTAGAATCCTAAAAACAGCAGTGTTCCTGTCATATAGAGGATCTTTGACATTAATTTCTTGCAGTAGTTTCTAAAAACAGCAGAGTGTTCCTGTCATATAGAGGATCTTTGATTAAAATCATTTTCAGTAAATTTCTCAAAACGGCAAAGTGCTCCAGTCAAAAAGGATCTTTGATTAGAATCTCTTGCAGTAGAATCCTAAAAACAGCAGTGTTCCTGTCACGTAGAGGATCTTTGACATGAACTTTTTGCAGTAGATTCTAAAAACAGCAGAGTGTTCCTGTTATATAGAGGATCTTTGATTAAAATCAATTTCAGTACATTTCTCAAAACGACAAAGTGCTCCAGTCATAAAGGATCTTTGATTAGAATCTCTTGCAGGTGAATCCTAAACACAGCAGAGTGTTCCTGTCATATAGAGGATCTTTGATTAAAACCAATTTCAGTAAATTTCTCAAAACGGCAAAGTGCTCCAGCAATAAAGGATCTTTGATTAGAATCTCTTGCAGTAGAATCCTAAAAACAGCAGAGTGTTCCTGTCATGTAGAGGATCTTTGACATGAACTTTTTGCAGTAGATTCTAAAAACAGCAGAGTGTTCCTGTCATATAGAGGATCTTTGATTAAAATCAATTTCAGTGAATTTCTCAAAACGGCAAAGTGCTCCAGTAATAAAGGATCTTTGATTAGAATGTCTTGCAGTAGAATTCTAAAAACAGCAGAGTGTTCCTGTCATGTAGAGGATCTTTGACATTAATTTCTTGCAGTAGATTCTTAAAACAGCAGAGTGTTCCTGTCATATAGAGGATCTTTGATTAAAATCAATTTCAGTAAATTTCTCCAAATGGCAAAGTGCTCCAGCAATAAAGGATCTTTGATTAGAATCTCTTGCAGTAGAATCCTAAAAACAGCAGAGTGTTCCTGTCACGTAGAGGATCTTTGACATGAACTTTTTGCAGTAGATTCTAAAAACAGCAGAGTGTTCCTGTCATATAGAGGATCTTTGATTAAAATCAATTTCAGTGAATTCCTCAAAACGGCAAAGTGCTCCAGTCATAAAGGATCTTTGATTAGAATCTCTTGCAGGTGAATCCTAAACACAGCAGAGTGTTCCTGTCATATAGAGGATCTTTGATTAAAACCAATTTCAGTAAATTTCTCAAAACGGCAAAGTGCTCCAGCAATAAAGGATCTTTGATTAGAATCTCTTGCAGTAGAATCCTAAAAACAGCAGTGTTCCTTTCACGTAGAGGATCTTTGACATGAACTTTTTGCAGTAGATTCTAAAAACAGCAGAGTGTTCCTGTCATATAGAGGATCTTTGATTAAAATCAATTTCAGTGAATTCCTCAAAACGGCAAAGTGCTCCAGTAATAAAGGATCTTTGATTAGAATGTCTTGCAGTAGAATTCTAAAAACAGCAGAGTGTTCCTGTCATGTAGAGGATCTTTGATTAAAACAATGTCAGTACATTTTTCAGAACATCAGAGTGTTCCTGTCCTATAGAGGATCTTTGATTCAAATCAATGTCAGTACATTTTTCAGAACATCAGAGTGTTCCTGTCCTATAGAGGATCTTTGATTCAAATCAATTTCAGTACATTTTCAGAACATCAGAGTGTTCCTCTCATATAGAGGATCTTTGATGCGTTGTCATCCATGTCGTTGCA
Source organism: Nerophis ophidion (assembly GCF_033978795.1). Classification (NCBI taxonomy): domain Eukaryota; kingdom Metazoa; phylum Chordata; class Actinopteri; order Syngnathiformes; family Syngnathidae; genus Nerophis; species Nerophis ophidion. The sequence continues at coordinate 10,482,476 of NC_084618.1, read as the reverse complement.
ACGGAGGACATGTACCCATTCAGGAAGTGTCCATTTCCTGTCCACCAATGGACGCACAGCACCGTGTCTAGCCCCGCCCACCTGCCAGGAGGCTGCATAAAAGTGATTCCCAACAAGACCCAAGACCCTCCTGACCCGCCCAGTCAGGCCTGACCAATCTAAGGACTCCCGCTAGGCGGTGTTGGCAAAGCGGCGCCTGGGACTGCTTCCTGGTTCTGTAAAGGTTGTGAGGCCGGGTCCAGGTGGTCCAGGAAGGAAGGAAGCCCCCCCCCCTGTGGAGCGGCCATACAAGAGCGAGCGCCCATCCAGAACTGTCCCGGGTCGCTCGGAGGGACCGCCAGTCAGGCGGGAGACGGCGAGGACAAAAAAAACTTCCCGACAAGTCTGCATGAGTCCCCCCCCCCCCCCCCCCCCCAAACCACAAGACCAAGGGCAGGAAACCACATCAGTGCCCCGGCAGACCGGAATCATCCTGTCTGTCGCCGCTGCAGCGAGGGGGCGGGGCTTAGCGCAGCACGTTAATGACACATCAGACTGAACTTACTAGCTCAACCACTGCTGTCCAAAGTGTGGCCCCGGGGGACATTTGTGGCCCTTAGCTGTTTTTACAACGACACAATCATCTTTCTAACCTTCCTAAGTCAAGAACATTGCTGTTTTTAGGAATGTACCGCAATACATTCTAATCAAAGATCCTCTATATAACAGGAACAGTGCTGTTTTTAGGAATGTACCGCAATACATTCTAATCAAAGATCCTCTATACTGCAAGAAATTCTAGTCAAAGATAGTCTATGACTGCATCACTGCTGTTATCTGTATTTAGTCAAAGATCCTCTATATGACAGGAACATTGCTGTTTTTAGGAATGTACCGCAATACATTCTAGTCAAAGATCCTCTATGACTGCATCACTGCTGTTATAGGTATTTAGTCAAAGATCCTCTATATGACAGGAACATTGCTGTTTTTACAATGTACTGCAAGAAATTCTAGTCAAAGATCCTCTCTGACTGATTCACTGCTGTTATAGGTATTTACTAAAACTCATTTTTGGCCAAAGATCCTCTAATTGACAGAAACATTGCTGTTTTTAGAATGTACTGTAAGAAATTCTAGTCAAAGATCCTCTATGACTCCATCACTGCTGTTATCGGTATTTAGTCAAAGATCCTCTATAATACAGGAACATTGCTGTTTTAGGAATGTACCGCAATACATTCTAGTCAAAGATCCTCTATGCCTGCATCACTGCTATTATAGGTATTTACTGAAACTCATTTTAGTCAAAGATCCTCTATACGACAGAAACATTGCTGTTTTTAGAATGTACTGCAAGAAATTCTAGCCAAAGATCCTCTCTGACTGATTCACTGCTGTTATAGGTATTTACTAAAACTCATTTTTGGCCAAAGATCCTCTAATTGACAGAAACATTGTTGTTTTTAGAATCTACTGCAATGCATTGTAATCAAAAATCCTCTAGGAATGGATCATTGCTATAATATGTATTTACTGATATTAATTCTAGTCAAAGATCCTCTATATAACAGGAGCATTGCTGTTTTTAGAATGTACTGCAAGAAATTCTAGTCAAAGATCCTCTATATGACAGAAAGATTGTTTTTAGAATCTACTGCAATGCATTGTAGTCAAAGATCCTCTATATGACAGAAGCATTGTTGTTTTTAGAATCTACTGCAATGCATTGTAGTCAAAGATCCTCTATATAACAGAAACATTGTTGTTTTTAGAATGTACTGCAAGAAATTCTAGTCAAAGATCCCCTATATGACAGGAACATTGCTGTTTTTAGAATGTACTGCAATGCATTGTAGTCAAAGATCCTCTATATAACAGAAACATTGTTGTTTTTAGAATGTACTGCAAGAAATTCTAGTCAAATATCCTCTATATGACAGGAACATTGTTGTTTTTAGAATGTACTGCAAGAAATTTTAGTCAAAGATCCTCTATATGACAGAAACATTGTTGTTTTTAGAATCTACTGCAATGCATTGTAGTCAAAGATCCTCTATATGACAGAAGCATTGTTGTTTTTAGAATCTACTGCAAGAAATTCTAGTCAAAGATCCTCTATATGACAGGAACATTGCTGTTTTTAGAATGTACTGCAAGAAATTTTAGTCAAAGATCCTCTATATGACAGAAACATTGTTGTTTTTAGAATGTACTGCAAGAAATTCTAGTCAAAGATCCTCTATATGACAGGAACATTGCTGTTTTTAGAATGTACTGCAATAAATTCTAGTCAAAGATCCTCTATATGGCAGAAACATTGTTGTTTTTAGAATCTACTGTAATGTATTGTAGTCAAAGATCCTCTATATGACAGAAACATTGTTGTTTTTAGAATCTACTGCAATGCATTGTAGTCAAAGATCCTCTATATGACAGGAACATTGTTGTTTTTAGAATGTACTGCAAGAAATTTTAGTCAAAGATCCTCTATATGACAGAAACATTGTTGTTTTTAGAATCTACTGCAATGCATTGTAGTCAAAGATCCTCTATATGACAGAAGCATTGTTGTTTTTAGAATCTACTGCAAGAAATTCTAGTCAAAGATCCTCTATATGACAGGAACATTGCTGTTTTTAGAATGTACTGCAAGAAATTTTAGTCAAAGATCCTCTATATGACAGAAACATTGTTGTTTTTAGAATGTACTGCAAGAAATTCTAGTCAAAGATCCTCTATATGACAGGAACATTGCTGTTTTTAGAATGTACTGCAATAAATTCTAGTCAAAGATCCTCTATATGGCAGAAACATTGTTGTTTTTAGAATCTACTGTAATGTATTGTAGTCAAAGATCCTCTATATGACAGAAACATTGTTGTTTTTAGAATCTACTGCAATGCATTGTAGTCAAAGATCCTCTATATGACAGGAACATTGTTGTTTTTAGAATGTACTGCAAGAAATTTTAGTCAAAGATCCTCTATATGACAGAAACATTGTTGTTTTTAGAATCTACTGCAATGCATTGTAGTCAAAGATCCTCTATATGACAGAAGCATTGTTGTTTTTAGAATCTACTGCAAGAAATTCTAGTCAAAGATCCTCTATATGACAGGAACATTGCTGTTTTTAGAATGTACTGCAAGAAATTTTAGTCAAAGATCCTCTATATGACAGAAACATTGTTGTTTTTAGAATGTACTGCAAGAAATTCTAGTCAAAGATCCTCTATATGACAGGAACATTGCTGTTTTTAGAATGTACTGCAATAAATTCTAGTCAAAGATCCTCTATATGGCAGAAACATTGTTGTTTTTAGAATCTACTGTAATGTATTGTAGTCAAAGATCCTCTATATGACAGAAACATTGTTGTTTTTAGAATCTACTGCAATGCATTGTAGTCAAAGATCCTCTATATAACAGAAACATTGTTGTTTTTAGAATGTACTGCAAAAAATTCTTGTCAAAGATCCTCTATATGGCAGAAACATTGTTTTTAGAATGTACTGAAAAAAATTATTGTCAAAGATCCTCTATATGGCAGAAACATTGTTGTTTTTAGAATCTACTGCAATGCATTCTATTCAAAGATCCTCTATGCCTGCATCACTGCTGTTATAAGTATCTAAAGAAAGTATATTTTATATTACATGCAAATCATGCAACTAAAAAAACTCTAATATAAAGCATGAATTTAATTATTATTTTGATGAATTATTTAGTTTTTAGTTCAAACAGCCTCTTGAAGTGGATCACATTAGTACTTTGTTCCACATCTTTTCACCCCACATTCTGATATGTTAAAGGTTTTAAGTGCTGGACGTGCATTCAAAAGTTTGAAATTATGTTTTATTCAAGTTATATTCCTCGTTTATTGAGAACAATTAATGTACGTTATAGTTTGCTTAGTGCTCAATTTGGCATAAATGCACCTAAACAGTAAAATACTTACACAAATGGTGTTTTGCACAATTCAAGCAATGCATTTGAGCAAAAAAAGTGAACATTTTAAGAAGTTTATATTGAAGTATGTATTATATTTCATGCAACTAAACAACTCCAACAATATAAAGCATGATATTAAATATTATTTTTGATGAATTATATTGTTTTAAGCTCAAACAGCCTCTTAAAGTGGATCACATTAGTACTTTGTTCCACATCATTTCATCCCACATTCTGATATGTTAAAGGTTTTAAGTGCTGGACGTGCATTCAAAAGTTTGATATTATATGTTTCTCGCAGGTTTTATTCCTCATTTATTGAGGAAACTAATGTACTTTTTTGGGCAGCATGTCATAGTTTGGTTTGTGCATAGTTTTGCATAAATGCACTTTTCCACACCTAAACACATCAAACACTAAAATATTGACATCATTTGTGTTGTTTTACACAATTAAAGCAGTACATTTGAGCAAAAAAGTGAACATTTAAATAAAAGCATATGCCCGATTGTAGCTGAGATAGGCGCCAGCGCCCCCCGCGACCCCGAAAGGGAATAAGCGGTAGAAAATGGATGGATGGCATATATTACATGCAAATCATGCAACTAAAAAAACTCCAACATAAAGCATGAATATGAATATTTTGATGAATTATTTTGTTTTTAGTTCTAACAGCCTCTTAAAGTACTTTGTTCCACATCATTTTATCCCACATACTGATATGTTAAAGGTTTTAAGTGCTGGATGTGCATTCATTTTTAATTTATGAATGTACATCTGTTTATTTTGTTGACCTTTGACCAAAGAAGAAAATACACTAAACTAAAAGTTTTAAATTATATTTTTCTCTCAGGTTATATTCCTCTTTTATTGCACCTTTTTGGGCAGCATGTCATCGTTTGCTTTGGTCATAAATGCACTTTTCCACACTTAAACACATCAAAACACTAAACTATTTACATAATTTGTGTTGTTTTGCACAATTAAAGCAGTACATTTGAGCAAAAAAGTGAACATTTAAATAAAAGTATATATTATATTACATGCAAATCATGCAACTAAAAAAACTCCAACATAAAGCATGAATATGAATATTTTGATGAATTATTTTGTTTTTGGTTCTAACAGCCTCTTAAAGTACTTTGTTCCACATCATTTTATCCCACATTCTGATATGTTAAAGGTTTTAAGTGCTGGATGTGCATTCATTTTTAATTTATGTTTGTTTATGTAAAACTGTTTATTTTCTTGACCACTGACCGAAGAAATAATAAACTAAACTAAAAGTCTGAAGTTATATTTTTCTCTCAGGTTATATTCCTCTTTTATTGCACCTTTTTGGGCAGCATGTCATCGTTTGCTTTGGTCATAAATGCACTTTTCCACACTTAAACACATCAAAACACTAAAATATTTACATAATTTGTGTTGTTTTGCACAATTTAAGCAGTACATTTGAGCAAAAAAGTGAACATTTAAATAAAATAATATATTACATGCAAATCATGCAACTAAAAAAACTCCAACATAAAGCATGAATATGAATATTTTGATGAATTATTTTGTTTTTAGTTCTAACAGCCTCTTAAAGTACATTGTTCCACATCATTTTATCCCACATACTGATATGTTAAAGGTTTTAAGTGCTGGATGTGCATTCATTTTTAATTTATGAATGTACATCTGTTTGTTTATTTTGTTGACCACTGACCGAAGAAATAATAAACTAAACTAAAAGTTTGAAGTTATATTTTTCTCTCAGGTTATATTCCTCTTTTATTGCACCTTTTTGGGCAGCATGTCATCGTTTGCTTTGGTCATAAATGCACTTTTCCACACTTAAACACATCAAAACACTAAAATATTTACATAATTTGTGTTTTGCACAATTAAAGCAGTACATTTGAGCAAAAAAGTGAACATTTAAATAAAAAGAATATATTATATTACATGCAAATCATGGAACTAAAAAAACTCCAACATAAAGCATGAATATGAATATTTTGATGAATTATTTTGTTTTTAGTTCTAACAGCCTCTTAAAGTACTTTGTTCCACATCATTTTATCCCACATTCTGATATGTTAAAGGTTTCAAGTGCTGGATGTGCATTCATTTTTAATTTATGTTTGTTTATGTAAAACTGTTTATTTTCTTGACCACTGACCGAAGAAGAAATAAACTAAACTAAAAGTTTGAAATTACATTTTTCTCTCAGGTTATATTCCTCTTTTATTGCACCTTTTTGCTTTGCGCATAAATGCACTTTTCCACACCTAAACACATCAAAACACTAAAATATTTACACTATTTGTGTTTTTGCACAATTAAAACAATACAGTGTTTGTTAGAGCAAACAAGTTAACATATGAAATAACTTTATATTAAAGTATATATTAAATTCCATGCAAACCTTGCAACTAAAAAAAAATATTATTTTGATTAATTATTTTGTTAGAACAGATCATAGTTTGACTTCACTCTATTATTCCATCCCACATTCTGATATGTTAAAGGTTTTAAGTGCTGGACGTGCATTCAAAAGTTTAAAATCATATTTGTCTCAGGTTATATTCCTTGTTTATTACAAATAATTATTGTACATTTGTGGGCAGCAATTAAAGTTTGCTTTGTGCATATTTTTGCATAAATGCACTTTTCCACAACACTAAAATATTTACATTATTTGTGTTGTTTTGCACAATTAAAGCAGTACATTTGAGAATTATTTTTTAAAAGATGTATATATTGTATTCCATGCAAAAAGTGCAACTAAAAAAATATGACATAAAGCATGAATAGTTCTATCATTGTAAATGTACCAATAAGGCTGCAGTGTTGCAGGGCGTCCGACAGAGATCAGTGCACACTGAGCATGCAAAGTGACATATTGCACCTTAATTAAAAGTGCATAAGCCTGCATGACAGAACAATGTATTTTAATAAATCATAATCCTCCTTTTGTAAAATTTTAACCATACAATAAAAAAATGTTGTGGATTGATATACTTGATTGTAATGACTATGGTGCTAAAATGGTGCAAAATGGAAAAAAAAGATTAAAAGTGCCTGCATGACAGAAACATGTATTTTAATAAATCATAATCCTTTTGTACTAGATTTTAACCATACAACAATGTTGTGGATTAATATATTTAATTGTAATGACTGGTGCAAAAATGGTGCAAAATGAAAAAAAAAGATTAAAACTGCCTGCATGATAGAAAAATGTATTTTAATAAATCATAATCCTCATTTTGTATTAAATTTTAACAATACAATTAAACAATGCCGTGGTTTAAAACCCTTAATTGCAATGCTAAAATGGTGCAAAATGGGGGTAAAATGTGCTTGAAAGTGCGTGAAAGGTGTGCGGGGTCTCACCTGTACCACCCCAGGCCCTTGTCGTAGTTGCGGTCGAAGAAGTGCGGCTCGGCCCCCACGGCCCTGATGTCCGGGTGCACCCGCAGGAACTCCAGCAGAGCCCGGGTGCCTCCCTTCTTCACCCCGATGATGATCGCCTGCGGCAGCTTCTTGCTCCCGGAGCCGTTGGAGAAGCTCGACAAGCCGCTGGGCTCCGGAGCTGGCGCCCGGCCGGGCACGCCGTCCCAGTCGGCGGTCCTCTCCGGCGGCTCGTCGTCCAGCAAGTCCCGGGACGCGGCGGCGGTCCTGACGGGGGGCTCCTCGTCGTCCACGTCCTCCCACGGCTGCTGCGGCTGCTGCGGCGGCGTCTTGGCCACCATCAGCCGCGACAGCAGGTCCGCCCGCTCGGTCCTCCTGGCCACCACCGGAGCGCCGCTGTCCCGGTAGGACTCGAGCAGCCCGCCGGGCACGCCGGAGCACGGCCCCGCGCAGGAGTAGAGCATGAAGAGCCAGACGAGGACCATGATGCTGAGCAGGAGGACTTTCCTCTGGACGGGGCCGGAGCAGCGGGCGCTCAGCGGGCTATTTTCCATCAGCCTCCCCGGGTCACAGGCACGTCCCCGCGGCGCATGTCGCCTCCCTCACGCCGCTAATCCTCACCGAGTGACGCCCATGCTCACCTGCGGCCGGAAGTCCGTCAAAATTGGCGAAGCGAGTCAAAAATAAAAATATATCCGAAAGCCAAGGTGTTTTTCAACTTTATCGATCATTTTCTGGGGGCAAAAAGGTGAAGAAGTTTTAATTGACGTGAACTGACGTCGCTTGACTGGGGAGTGAAGACGCGCGCGTGCGGGCGCTTTATATAAAGGGGAGGCGACTGACTGACAGCCGCAGCAGCGAATAGGAGACTGTCTCACTTAAACAGGCGGACGTTTGTTGATCAAAGAGCGCCAATGACAAGTGAGGAGGCGTGGCTACAAATCGAAACATTTGTCAATCCGGAGTTTAGTTTTTTAAGTAAACAAAATAAAATTAATTGCGAAACCACTTCTTATGGATTGTTAAAAATTCCGTTTAAAACACCTTCAAATAAAAAAAATAACGTAAATGAGCAAACAATTGCTCATTTACGTTATTTTTGCATATTAGCATATTATGTTAGGAGGCTCTTTATAGAAAACTGACCGACAGCCTCAGCGGCCAATAGGAGACGCTCTCACAAAACAGGCGGGCGTTTGTTGATAAAAGAGCGCCAATGACAAGTGAGGAGGCGTGGCTACAAATCAAAACATTGTCAAGCCGGAGTTTAGTTTTTTAATAAAGAACTCGTTTTTTAAGTAAACAAAATACAATTAATTGCGAAACTGCTTCTAATGGATTGTTAAAAATTCCGTTTATAACACCTTCAAATTAAAAAAAATAACGTAAATGAGCAAACAATTGCTATTTTACGTTATTTTTGCATATTATGTTAGGAGGCTCTTTATAAAAAAAGGGGCGTCAACTGACTGACAGCCTCAGCAGCCAATAGGAGACGCTCTCACAAAACAGGCGGGCGTTTGTTGATAAAAGAGCGCCAATGACAAGTGAGGAGGCGTGGCTACAAATCAAAACATTGTCAAGCCGGAGTTTAGTTTTTTAAAAAAGAACTCGTTTTTTAAGTAAACAAAATACAATTAATTGCGAAACCGCTTCTTACGGATTGTTAACAATTCCCTTTAAAACACCTTCAAATTAAAAAAATAACGGAAATGAGCAAACAATTGCTATTTTATGTTATTTTTGCATATTATGTTAGGAGGCTCTTTATAAAAAAAAAAGGGGCGTCAACTGACTGACAGCCTCAGCAGCCAATAGGGGACGCTCTCACTTAAACAGGCGGACGTTCGTTGATCAAAAAGCACCAATGACAAGTGAGGAGGCGTGGCTACAGATCGAAACATTGTCAAGCCGTAGTTTAGTTTTTTAATAAAGAACTCGTTTTTTAAGTTAACAAAATCAAATTAATTGCGAAACCGCTTCTTATGGATTGTTAACAATTCCGTTTAAAACACCTTCAAATTAAAAGAATAACGGAAATGAGCAAACAATTGCTCATTTACGTTATTTTTGCACATTATGTTAGAAGGCTCTTTATAACAAGGGGCGTCAACTGACTGACAGCCTCAGCAGCCAATAGGAGACGCTCTCACAAAACAGGCGGGCGTTTGTTGATAAAAGAGCGCCAATGACAAGTGAGGAGGCGTGGCTACAAATCAAAACATTGTCAAGCCGTAGTTCAGTTTTTTAATCCGTAACTCGTTTTTTAAATGAATAAAATAAACAAAATAAACTTAAAACCGCTTCTTATGAATTGTTAACATTTTTGCTTAAAACATCTTCAAATTAAACATATTTCACTTATTTATTATACTGTTTGTTCATTTCCGTTGTTTTTGCATATTACATATTATAATAAGAGGCACTTTATAAAAAAAGGGGTGTCAACTGATTGACAGCCTCAGCAGCCAATGGGAGACGCTCTAACTTAAACAAGTGGACATTTGTTGATAAAACAGCACCAATGACAAGTGAGGAGGCGTGGCCACAAGTCGAAGGATCGTCATGCTTGAATTCGAGTCGAAGTTTAGTTATTTAACAGTTAACTCGTTTTTTAAGTAAAAAAAGAAACAAAGAAATACATAACAAATACGTATATAAATAAAATAACATCATATAATGCCAACGTTTGAACTAAACAAATGTAAAGGACTTAAACAATGTTTTGGATCAAAATCACAGCATTGATTAAAAAACTAAATCAACAAAGTCAGCAACACTTGTCACAGTTTGAATAAAACGCAAAACACATTTAAAGTTAATTGTATTGGGAGGTTCTTAATAAAACAAGTTTAACGACACTTCAATTCATTCATATAAACTTTAAAATTCTTAATTTATATAAAAAAAACAAATAAATGTGGCACTAGTTTTATGGTTATTTTTATAATAATTATCTTCATTGCTGTTTGGCTACAATCGTTTTATGTACATATATACACATATGTGTATATATGTATACACACACATATTGTATATATACATATATATGTATATTTACACACACACACACACACACACATATATATATATATATATATTAAAATTAAAATCTCCTGATGATTGAGGGAACCCCTCATGAAACAGTTCTGTAGAGATGAAGTAGTCTTGTGATTTTTCCCACACCTACATATATATATATATATATATATATATATATATATATATATACATAAACAATATTTCTCGTACAAGCTGAAAAATACATATATAATTTTTACTTTAAAACTGGCAGCTGTCACTAGAATTTTATAGTAAAATCAGTGTTTTTTTTTTCCAGCATATAAAAAAATTGAATAAATAGAATGGAATGGAGAAACAATACCACTGTTTTTAGTGGTAAAATTCAATCAACAGAGATTGCAGTTTTTTGATTTTTTTTTTTCTACTGGAAAATCTTGTTTTAATTTTTTTTTGTGTTTGTGTCTTACTATATATGAAGAAAAACAGTACCAAAAGTTGATTTTATGGTAAAAAAACCAAAAACCTTCAAATCTATTGTCAATTTTACAGTCGAAATTGTGATTGATGATAATTAGTTTTGAACTCATAAGTAAAGCAGATATTTAAGTACAGTCTTTATTCTTATTTAAAAAAAATAATATTTTTGGAATACATGATAATATAATATTTGGATAATATTGAATTTTAAAAGACATGCAACTGCGTGCAGTACATGATTTTTCACGTCAAAAGGGAAATAAATATATTTAGTAAGAAAATATTTTTTAACGCATATTATTTCCAGGCTTTCGAGGGCCACATAAAATCATGTGGCGGGCCAGATTTGGCCCCTGGGCCTTGAGTTTGATACCTTTGGCAGCGCCCAAGAGAAAATAATGTAGGTTGGTGAGCACGTAGGTAACATCAAATCCTTTCTTTTTAACAATGACAATATATATATATATATATATATATATATATATATATATATATATATATATATATATATATATATGTATATATATATATATATATATACATATATACGTATATATATATACATATATATATATATACATATATATATATATATATATATATATATACATATACATATATGCATATATATGTATACATATATACACACACACACACACATATATATATATATATATATATATATATATATATATATATATATATATATACATACATACTACATTAACAATGTATTTTTTATATTAGCTGCAAAAAATAATACAATTTTACTTTAAAAACTGGCAGCTCAATCACCAGAATTTTACAGTAAAATGAGTTTTTTTTACAGCATATAAACAATTTACTAGATTGAGTGTTTTTTTACTAGAATGGAATGGAGAAACAACACCACTGTTTACTTAGCGGTTAAAAATTCAAGCAACAGAGCAGCCAGTTTTCTTTTCTTTTTATTTTACCGTGACGTTTTGTTTTAATGTTTTTTGTGTTTGTTTTTTAATGTTTTAGGGTCTTACTGTATATGAAGAAAAACGGTACCACAAGTTGATTTTACGGTAAGAACTTACAATCTATTGTCAATTTTACAGTCTACAATTTGATTGATAATTAAGAGGAATTATCGGAGGTTGGCGAGCACGTAGGTGACATCCAGTCCTTTCTTTTTAACATTGACAGTGTGTGTGTATATGTGTGTATATATACACACATATATATATATACATATACACACACACACACACGAGTTGAGTTTATACCAAAAGGTTCAATTTTGGTTTCATCTGACCACATGACATTCTCCCAATCCTCTGCTGTATCATCCAGTATCCATTTTGGTATAAACTCCACTCCTCGTGTTTGGAGGAAGAAGAATACTGAGTTGCATCCCAAGAACACCACACCTACTGTGAAGCATGGGGGTGGATTATCATGCTTTGGGGCTGTTTTTCTGCTAAGGGGACAGGACGATTGATCCGTGTTAAGGAAAGAATGAATGGGGCCATGTATCGTGAGATTTTAAGCCAAAACCTCCTTCCATCAGTGAGAGCTTTGAATGGTTGACCAAATACTTATTTTCCACCATAATTTACAAATAAATTCTTTAAAATTCCTACAATGTGAATTTCTGGATTTTTTTTTTCACATTCTGTCTCTCACAGTTGAAGTGTAGCTATGATGAAAATGACAGACCTCTGTCATCATTTTAAGTGGGAGAACTTGCACAATCGCTGGCTGAATAAATACTGTTTTGCCCCTCTGTGTGTGTGTGTGTGCGTGTATATATATATATATATATATAAAATACATTAACAATATATTTTGACAAAAAATATTTAAGTGTTACTATAAAAACTGGCAGCTCAGTCACCAGAATTTTATAGTAAAATGAGTGGGTTTTTTAACATCATATAGAAAAAAAATGGAATAAATAGAATGGAATGGAGAAACAATAGCACTGTTTTTAGTGGTAAAACATAGCTGCAAGTTTTGTTTTGTTTTACCATGAAATCTTGTTTGAAGTTTTTTTATGAAGGAAAACGTTACCAAAAGTTGATTTTACGGTAAAAACGTGAAATCTATTGTCAATTTTACAGTCGACAATTCGATTGATAATCAAGTGAAATGAAGTGAAGTGAAGGATATTTATATAACGCTTTTTCTCTAGTGACTCAAAGCGCTTTACATGAGGAAATAACGGAAATTGTCAAGCACGTAGGTGACATCCAATCCTTTCTTTTTAACATTGACAATGTGTGTATATATGTATATATATATATATATATATATATAATACATTAACAATATATTTTGACAAAAAATATTCAAATTTTCTTTAAAAACTGTCATCTCAGTCACCAGAATTTATAGTAAAACAAGTGTTTGTTTTTTTTACATCATATTAAAAAAAAATGGAATAAATAGAATGGAATGGAGAAACAACACCACTGTTTTTAGCAGTAAAATTCAAGCAACAGAGATGCCAGTTTTTTTTTTTTACCGTAAAATCTTGTTTTAATGTTTTTTGTGGTTGGCGAGCACGAAGGTGACATCCAATCCTTCCCGTTCTTCCTTCTCTGGATCCAAACAGCTGGCCCGATCAATCCCCTCCCCCGGACCCGGACCCTCCGGATCCCCTCGGACGCGGCTTTACGAGGACGTTTGGGCTCTGGCGGCCTTGGACAAATCCCACGGACCTCCTTCCTTTTATGGCGGCAGTGATGGAGATGTAACCCGACGCCCGAAACGGGGCACATGTTGACCCGACAGGTGCAGAGGGACGGCCATCATCATCATCATCATCATCATCATCGGCAACCAGGAAGCAGACTCGCACGAAAAGACACAATCGAGAGGTTTATTGAGACAAACACTTTGTGTGTTTCTAACGGAAAGCCCTGATCATTCTTTTTTCTTCTAATAGTTTCCCCGACGTTATCATCGACCGTGACACCTGTCGACTATTTCGCTTGTTTGCTGAAAGGATGGAGTGTTATTGCAGCTGAAACTAACCGACATGAGTGTTGTTCAGGGCCGCAATCGATCATCGGTGGTCAAGGAAGCTGATAACTGGTATTTATTTGCAGTAAACCTTATTCAAACATGAATAGTATGTCAGTAAAAAAAAACTGGAGAAGGCGAGGTGTATCGCTGAGGAATTAGAGAAAAAAGTGTAAAATTTGGAAAACAAGTTAGAATTTTATTATTAGCATGCTAACGTTAGCACACTACTTAACAGCTGTCAAGTTTTATGACTCTAGGGTAAACAGTTGCAAAATTAGCTCAAAAAGCTAGCACTTTCCCTTTTAAAATATTGGTATATATTCTATTTGATGATGTCGTTTTGTTGTAGTTGGGTAAAAAAAATAAAAAAAAACAATTTTAAAAATACCATTATTATTATTATTATTTCTTCACTAATTATTGAGTTTTAAAACACTGCTATATATTCTATTTGACAATGTAGTTTTGTTGTAGTTGTGTAAAAAACCCAAAAACTATTATTATTATTACTTCACTAATGATCCAGTTTTAAAATATTGGTATATATTGTATTTGATTATGTAGTTTAGTTGTAGTTGTGTAAAAAAAGACTCATTATTATTATTACCTCACTAATGATCCAGTTTTAAAATATTGGTATATATTGTATTTAATGATGTAGTTTTGTTATTATTGTGTAAAAAAAAAAAGACTATTGTTCTTTTTATTTCACTTATGATTCAATTTTAAAAATTGGCATATATTGTATTTGATGATTTAGTTTTGTAAAAAAAAAAAATAATAATTAAAAAAAAGACTATTATTACTTCACTAATGGTTCAGTTTTAAAATATTGGTATATATTCTATTTGATGATGTAGTTTTGTTGTAGTTTTGTAAAAAAAAAAAAGAAAAAAAGACTTATTACTTCACTAATGATTCAGTTTTATAATATTGGTATATATTGTTTTTGACGATACAGTTTTGTTGTAATTGTGTAAAAAAAAAAGACTATTATTATTCTTATTACTTCACTAATGATTCCAGTTTAAAATATTGGAATATATTGTATTTGATGTAGTTTTGTTGAAGTTGTGTATTAAAAAAAAAAACGGGACAAGCGGTAGAAAATGAATGGACGGATGATTATTTTTATTACTTAACTAATGATTCACTTTTAAAATATTAGTATATATTGTATTTGATGATGTAGTTTTGTTGTAGTTGTGTGTAAAAAAAAAAGGAAAAAGACTATTATTATTATTACTTCACTAATGATTCAGTTTTAAAATATTGGTATATATTCTATTTGATGATGTAGTTTTGTTGTAGTTGTGTAAAAAAAAAATACATAAAAAAAGACTATTATATTATTATTACTTTACCAATGATTCAGTTTTGAAATATTGGTATGTATTGTATTTGATGATGTAGTTTTGTTATTGTTGTGTAAAAAAATAAATACATAAAAAAAGACTATTATTATTACTTTATTAATGATTCAGTTTTAAAATATTAGTATATATTGTATTTGATGATGTAGTTTTGTTATTGTTGTGTAAAAAAAAAAGACTATTGTTCTTTTTACTTCACTTATGATTCAGTTTTAAAATATTGGTATATATTGTATTTGATTATGTAGTTTTGTAAAAAAAATAAAAAAATAAAAAAAAAAGACTATTATTATTACTTCACTAATGGTTCAGTTTTAAAATATTGGTATATATTGTATTTGATGATGTAGTTTTGTTGTAGTTTTGTAAAAAAAAAAAGAAAAAAAGACTTATTATTACTTCACTAATTATTCAGTTTTATAATATTGGTATATATTGTGTTTGATGATATAGTTTTGTTGTAATTGTGTAAAAAAAAAAGACTATTATTATTCTTATTACTTCACTAATGATTCCAGTTTTAAAATATTGGTATATATTGTATTTGATGTAGTTTTGTTGAAGTTGTGTATTAAAAATAAATAAAAAAATAAATAAAAAAAGACTATTATTCTTACGCCCCCGTGACCTCGAACGGGACAAGCGGTAGAAAATGGATGGAGGGATGATTATTTTTATTACTTAACTAATGATTCACTTTTAAAATATTAGTTTATATTGTATTTGATGATGTAGTTTTGTGTAAAAAAAAAATAGGAAAAAGACTATTATTATTATTACTTCACTAATGATTCAGTTTTAAAATATTGGTATATATTGTATTTGATGATGTAGTTTTGTTGTAATTGTGTAAAAAAAAAAATACATAAAAAAAGACTATTATTACTTTACTAATGATTCAGTTTTGAAATATTGGTATATATTCTATTTGATGATGTAGTTTTGTTGTAGTTGTTAAAGAAAATAAGAGGACAATGCTAAAAAAAAAGTGTGATCCACATGAAAATGGCAATGGTGTGTGGATGTCCAGTGTGATACCAGTGGTGTGTGGATGTCCAGTGTGATACCAGTGGTGTGTGGATGTCCAGTGTGATACCAGTGGTGTGTGGATGTCCAGTGTGATACCAGTGGTGTGTGGATGTCCAGTGTGATACCAGTGGTGTGTGGATGTCCAGTGTGATACCAGTGGTGTGTGGATGTCCAGTGTGATACCAGTGGTGTGTGGATGTCCAGTGTGATACCAGTGGTGTGTGGATGTCCAGTGTGATACCAGTGGTGTGTGGATGTCCAGTGTGATACCAGTGGTGTGTGGATGTCCAGTGTGATACCAGTGGTGTGTGGATGTCCAGTGTGATACCAGTGGTGTGTGGATGTCGAGTGTGATACCAATGGTGTGTGGATGTCCAGTGTGATACCAGTGGTGCGCACACAGGAAATGATGTCATCCTAGTCGACCAAGGGTTGCTTTCAGTGTTTCCCACAGGACTGCAATCTACGTGCGGCTGTATGTCAATGACATGCGGCCTCATTTGCATAAAGTCTTTTTGAACGGACGCTGCGGGAGACACAGAAAACGTTGAAAAGTCACGTTTATTTTCCTGCCCCAAACAAGATGAATGAGGGATGTAGCTTTAAAACGAGAACAGCACCTTTGAAGTAAAAGCAGAAGAAGAGTGACAGGAAGTACACAGCGTGGGAGTCTTTGGGCACCGGAACATTCCATCCGGTCACGATTCCATTCAGAATACATTCTGGATATATTTTGTATAATAGATGTAATGACACTTTTTCAAAGCAAGTTTCAGGTGAGAAAAGTTCATTCTGTTGCCATGGAGACGGCCTAAAAATGTCCGTTTAAAAAATGACTGACATGAATTAAAAAAAAAAAAAAATGTTGAATCAGTTTTTGAACACTAGGAATCGACCAAGAATCAGGACCAATAAGAATCACCATTTGGATGTCAATCGATTTTTTTTTTTTTTATTCATCCCGATTCTAAATCGAGTCCTAATTTATGAAAATCGATTTGAGAAAAATTTAAAAAAAAAAAGTCTGGGCTTCCCTGCTTAGGCTGTTGCCCCCGCGACCCGACCTCAGATAAGCGGAAGAAGATGGATGGATGGATAAAACAAAAAACAAAAAATGGTGCTTTTTTACAAAGATGTTTTTAAGACACCTCTATGGAACCAGGAGCCTAAAAAGAGTTTTGTAACTTTATATTTTCTTTTGAATCGATTTCTGCAAAACAATTAGAAGCGGGACAAATAAGAATCGCAATTTGGATGTGACTCAATTTGTCAAGTTCTTATTCACCCTAATTCTTAATCGATTCCTAATTTATGAAACTTAATTAAAAAACATTTTTTATAAATACAATAAAAAAAATATATCATTTTTTACACAAGAATACATTTTTAAAACAATGTTTTTAGGCCATCTATGCAACCTCAAATCGTATTTTTGAACATTTCCTTTTATAAAAAAATATTTTTGTTTTTTGATGAATCGATTTTTGCACATTATGAATTGATTCAGAATCGAGACTAAGAATCGTGATTCGGATGTGAATCGTTTTTTTTTTTTAAATGTTCTTATTCATCCTGATTCTAAATTGTTTCCTAATTTATGAAAATCGATTGAAAAAAACATGTTTTACATATATATATATAAAAAAATAAAATTTGTACAACTATGTTTTAGGCCATCATAATGCGACCAGAAGGATCCTAAAAACATATTTTTTAACATAAAAAGAGAAATGTTAGGAATCGATTTTGAAAATTACTAATAGATTTATTAAAATCAGGACTAGTAAGAATTGCGATTTGGATGTGAATTTTTTTTTAAAAGATGTTCCTGATTCTAAATAGTTTCCTAATGTATGAAAATCGATTGAAAAAAAATTATGTTATTTAACAAAAAAAGTGTATATATATATATATATATATATATATATATATATATATATATATATATATATATATATATATGTATGTATATATTAGGGGTGTAACGGTACACAAACATTTCGGTTCGGTACATACCTCGGTTTAGAGGTCACGGTTCGGTTCATTTTCGGTACAGTAAGAAATCAAAAAAATATACATTTTTTGGTTATTTATTTACCAAATTTGTAAACAATGGCTTTATCCTTTTAACATTAGGAACACTATAATAATTCTGCCCACGTTAATCCACATTAAACTGCCTCAAGTTGTTGCTTTGATGAAATAAAATGACAAAAACTTTCTTCTACATATAAAAAGTGCAACATTAAACAGTTTCCATTGAAACCGTTTAATGTCAACTCATCATGCTTAATTTATTACAGCATTTGGGAAGCCTGTAGTTGACTTTTATTATGTAAATGTTGTATTTTTATCAACATGTGATAGCAGGGACCCTGCTATTCAAAACTAAGCTGCTACATTACTAATGATTCATGTAACTATAGCTGAAAAATAGTACAATTGCAATAGGAGAGACTATTCATCCCTGAACACAATGGAGTTCAATGAAATAACAGACAAGGCTTTGCTGCCCCTAACACACACACGAACGCACACACACACTCACACACAGAAAAATGAGCTAACGTTATGCTAAAAGCTAATTAGCCTTCACCTCAAGCCTATACTGTGAGCGAGCTGAGCTGCAGTTTAAGTTTCTAGAAGGTCAACGGGCTCATAGTGATGTTTGTAATAGTTGTGACTGGGAAGTGTTTAGTATAATTTGGGTAGAGTCCGCTCCTCCCCTGCTAGACGAATATCTCCTCGCAGTCCTCGACGCTAAAGCATTGACTACATCGTTCTGAAGTCTGAATACCCACTGCTGATTGGCTTTGTATGTAACCAATCAGATGGTTGTGTGGGCGGGACAATGAGGCAGAGAAAGAGGTAGAAAGCAGAGCAGCTTGTGAAGACTTCTGCTTCCGAACTTGTTCGGTACGCCCGCGTGACGAACCAAAATTCCCGTACTGAAACGGTTCGATACAATTATACGTACCGTTACACCCCTAGTATATATGTATGCATGGATGTGTGTATATATATATGTATAAAATTATACATTTGTACAACTATGTTTTAGGCCATCATTATTTATTTATTCATTATTATTTGTATTCATTATTTAAAATTAGGACATATTAGAATCGCAATGTGGATGTGAATTTGTCTAATTCTTATTCATCCTAATTCTTAATAGATTCCTGATTTATGAAGCTCGATTACAGAAAAGTTATTTTTTGATCTAAATATATATATTTGTTACAAAATATGCTTTTAAGTCACCTCTAAGCAACTAGAAAAAGCCTAAAACTTATTTTTAACAATTTATTTCTATAAAAAGAAATAAGGATGAATGAAAATTGCAATTCTAATGTGAATCGTTTTTTTTTTTTTATTATTCCTATTTACCCTGATTCTAAATTGATTCCTGATTCATGAAAATCAATCGAGACAAAAATAAGTAATTTTCTTATTTAAGAAATAATTTTGAGAAAGGGCTTCACAGTGGAAGAGGGGTTAGTCCGTCTGCCTCACAATACGAAGGTCCTGCAGTCCTGGGTTCAAATCCAGGCTGGGGATCTTTCTGTGTGGAGTTTGCATGTTCTCCCCGTGAATGCGTGGGTTCCCTCCGGGTACTCCGGCTTCCTCCCACCTCCAAAGACATGCACCTGGGGATAGGCCCCTCCCACCTCCAAAGACATGCACCTGGGGATAGGTTGATTGGCAACACTAAATGGTCCTTAGTGTGTGAATGTTGTCTGTCTATCTGTGTTGGCCCTGCGATGAGGTGGCGACTTGTCCAGGGTGTACCCCGCCTTCCGCCCGATTGTAGCTGAGATGGGCGCCAGCGCCCCCCGCGACCCCGAAAGGGAATAGGCGGTAGGAAACGGATGGAAAAAATGGATGGAATTTTGAGAAAAACATTTTTAAGCCACTTTAATGTAACCAAGAGGAGCCTAAAAACATATTTTTAACAATTATTTTAATTTTTTAAAAAAAAGGAAAAACTGTTATTAATCGATTTTTGCGAATTATTAATCGATTAAAAATCGGAAAAAATCGAATCGCGATTCAGATGTGAATCGATTTTTTTTTTGTTCTAACTTATTCCTATGCTATATTAATTTCTCAGCTACAATCGGGCGGAAGGCGGGTACACCCTGGACAAGTCGCCACCTCATAGGCGCCAGCGCCCCCCGCGACCCCAAAAAAGGGAATAAGCGGTAGAAAATGGATGGATGGATGGATATTAATTTCTAATTTATGAAAATCGATTAAAGAAAAAATATCCATCCATCCATTTCCTACCGCTTATTCCCTTTTGGGGTGGCGGGGGGCGCTGGCGCCTATCTCAGCTACAATCGGGCGGAAGGCGGGGTACACCCTGGACAAGTCGCCACCTCATAGGTGCCAGCGCCCCCCGCGACCCCAAAAAAGGGAATAAGCGGTAGAAAATGGATGGATGGATGGATATTAATTTCTAATTTATGAAAATCGATTAAAGAAAAACTATACGTTGTTTTTTTAAACTTTTTTACAAAGACATTTTCAGGCCATCTGTGCAACTAGAAGGAAAATAGAAATTTTTTTCCACAATTGATTGTTCTCATTTCTACTTTCATAAATGAGCAAATGATGAACGAGCTTGTATTGGTAATGACAAAGAACACAGTGTACTTAGCCAAGTGTACTTAGTCTATTTAAGCCACGGTCACATATTGACATAAATAAATACATATTTACAGTGCACACATCATTATGATCGGTCTTTTACGGAAAAAAGAGCACCTGTGTGAAAAGGAAGTGTCCGTCCCCTCTTTGGGAGCGCCGGGTCAGCTGCGCGGGGCGGCGGCGTCGGCGTGGCGCTGACGTTCCTGGCGAGGCTTCTTGCAGGTGAGCGCCAGCAGCAGCAGCAAAGGCAGGTGCCACAGGCTGCAGAAGAACAGCTTTCGGGCGCTGGCGCGGTCGCCCCGGCGGTAGAAGCGGAAGGCCAGGAAGCTGATGTAAGCGTTGATGGGCAGCGCCGCGGCGGGGAAGATCCACGTGGTCACGCCCAGCGCCGGCGCCAGCGCGGAGAGGCCCACCAGCGCCAGGCTGTGACGCAGGGCCACGCGGCGACACATGGCGGGGTGCGTGACCGACATCATGCGGTAGCCGCCGCGCGAGTAGTCCTCCCTCAGGTTCCAACTGAGGGCGTTGAAGTGGGGGAACTGCCAGCTGTACAGGAAGCCGCCCAGCACCAGCGCACCTGCACAGGTGAGGACAGGGGGGAGGGGTGACATCCATCAAAATGAGGGTGGTCCTAAAAAGGAGGGATTTTAAAAAATTGACTGTCGCTTTTAAAAGTGCTCCCCCACTGGTCAACATATGAAATAACAAGTGTGTATAAGAAATTGAAATGTGCCCCCTTTTGGCCAAAATTAATTGAAACAAGTAAATGTGTATATAGAGACATATTGTAATATCTTGAAGTAAATAATGAAGATTTGAAAACAATTACAAACATAAAATTAAAAGATATATAAATGAACCAAAAGCAGTCTTTCTCACAATGTAATATCGCAATATTTTATTGTAAAATTGTTACTTTATGTCCCTTGGGGTGGGGGGGGCACATATGCGGTCCTCTCCAAGGTTTCTCATAGTCATCATTGTCAATGACGTCCCACTGGGTGTGAGTTTTTTTTGCCCTTTAGTGGGCTCTACCGAGGATGTCGTTGTGGTTTGTGCAGCCCTTTGAGACACTAGTGATTTAGGGCTATATAAATAAACATTGATTGATTGAAAATCTGCTGATTTATACTTCTGTAAAAAGCCGTAAAAATGGACTACATTGCTTTTAAATATATTTTACATGGCTGAGAGAGACTTTCGGAATGTTCTCAACTCCTGTTTCCATATTTCTGCGTGTCACACAAGGCAGAACGACAGCGCCTCCGGTGGTCACAGCAGGTATTTAACCCTGACTCGTAACATTATTGGGACAACCCGGCGGTCTCCTACCTGCGTCCAGGCAGCCCGTTGCGGCCGTCCAGCCCATGACGGGCGGGATGGCGCCCACCACGGCGCCCACCCACGTGTTGGCGATGGTGAGCCTCTTGAGCGGCGTGTAGCAGCAGGTGTACAGGGCGATGTTGAGGGCGCCCAGGAAGCCCGTCAGGGGGTTCACCGCCCACGTCAGCAGGGCCACTCCGGAGACGCCGCACGCCAGGGCGAAGGTCACGGCGTGGAGGGGGCTGATGGGTGGGGGGGAGGGGGGATAAAGTTAGCCATTGCAAGATCATGTTGAGCTGTGGCAGAAATTGCACACGCTAAAACTGGACAACGGGACTGAAAACTGTATCACCATTTTATATTGGTCCATATTGATTATTTTTTATGACCTATCAAAAATAAGGAAAAACATATAAAATGTAAACATTTTTATTTCAAATGTGACCTTCTTGTGGTTATAATGCCCTCACTGTCAAGGCAGAAAGGAAATGTCAACACAAGCATGGAATACACTCAAACAATGTCAACAAAATAGTCAACTCTCATTGAAAACGGTTAGCTCTTAAAATAAAGGTGCAAAAATAGGGAACATTTTAATAAAGTGTAAGAAAATAGTGCAAAGTGTGAAAATGTAAACAGACAAACCTGAGAACTATTTTCTGCAGGTTTATTGTTAGAATATAACAGCTGTGTAACATTAATTTGCCCTGTTATTTTTCATTTAAATATGAATTATTTTTTTGGTGACGCACTAATTATTTGAATATTATTATTATTACATTGATCGACATCGATAATTATGGAAATGTTCTACTACCTATGGAGAATAAGGAGCAGGAGAATAATATGTTTTATTTCAAAGATAAATGTCAGCTAAGATTTATCTGAGAGCCAGGTGCAGTCATCTGGCTCTAGAGCCATAGGTTCCCTACCCCTTGTTTAAGCATTAGACCCCTTTTTACCTGCACACTGCCTCCTGCTGTTTCCCACATCTACAAAGCAATTAGCTACCGACTGCCACCTACTGATATGGAAGAGTATTACACGGTTACTCGGCATAGCTCGGTTAGGAGAGTGGCCGTGCTAGCAACTTGAGGGTTCCAGGTTCGATTCCCGCTTCCACCATTCTAGTCACTGCCGTTGTGTCCTTGGGCAAGACACTTTACACACCTTTCCCCAGTCCACCCACACTGGTTTAAAAGTAACTTAGATATTGGGTGTCACTTTGTAAAGCGCTTTGAGTCACTAGAGAAAAGCGCTATATAAATGTAATTATCTGAGAGCCATATGTAGTCATCAAAAGAGCCACATCTGGCTCTAGAGCCATAGGTTCCCTACTCCTGATTTAGAAGTATCCAATGTAGTCAGTTGGAAGCGTGTCTTAATGAAATTAAACAATGGATGTCCGCTAACTTTTTACAACTTAACGCCCAAAAAACGGAAATGCTGATTATCGGTCCTGCTAGACACCGACCTCTATTTAGTAATACAACTTTAACATTTGACAACCAAATAATAAAACAAGGTGACTCTGTAAAAAATCTGGGTATTATCTTCGACCCAACTCTCTCCTTTGAGTCACACATTAAAAGCGTTACTAAAACGGCCTTCTTTCATCTCCGTAATATCGCTAAAATTCGCTCCATTTTGTCCACTAAAGACGCCGAGATCATTATCCATGCGTTTGTTACGTCTCGCCTCGACTACTGTAACGTATTATTTTCGGGTCTCCCCATGTCTAGCATTAAAAGATTACAGTTGGTACTAAATGCGGCTGCTAGACTTTTGACAAGAACAAGAAAGTTTGATCACATTACGCCTGTACTGTATATACCTTTATATACATATATACATACATATATACCTATACTGTATATACCTTTATATACATATATACATACATATATACCTATACTGTATATACCTTTATATACATACATATATACCTATACTGTATATACCTTTATATAAATACATATATATCTATACTGTATATACCTTTATATACATATATACATACATATATACCTATACTGTATATACCTTTATATACATATATACATACATATATACCTATACTGGCTCACTTGCACTGGCTTCCTGTGTACTTAAGATGTGACTTTAAGGTTTTACTACTTACATATAAAATACTACACGGTCAAGCTCCAGCCTATCTTGCCGATTGTATTGTACCATATGTCCCGGCAAGAAATCTGCCTTCAAAAGACTCCGGCTTATTAGTGATTCCTAGAGCCCAAAAAAAGTCTGCGGGCTATAGAGCGTTTTCCGTTCGGGCTCCAGTACTCTGGAATGCCCTCCCGGTAACAGTTCGAGATGCTACCTCAGTAGAAGCATTTAAGTCTCACCTTAAAACTCATCTGTATACTCTAGCCTTTAAATAGACCTCCTTTTTAGACCAGTTGATCTGCCGCTTCTTTTCTTTTTCCTCCTATGTCCCCCCATCCCTTGTGGAGGGGGTCCGGTCCGATGACCATGGATGAAGTACTGGCTGTCCAGAGTCGAGACCCAGGATGGACCGCTCGCCTGTGTATCGGTTGGGGACATCTCTACGCTGCTGATCCGCCTCCGCTTGGGATGGTTTCCTCGCTGCTGTCTTGGATCCGCTTTGAACTGAACTCTCGCGGCTGTGTTGGAGCCACTATGGATTGAACTTTCACAGTATCATGTTAGACCCGCTCGACATCCATTGCTTTCGGTCCCCTAGAGGGGGGGGGGGGGTTGCCCACATCTGAGGTCCTCTCCAAGGTTTCTCATAGTCAGCATTGTCACTGGCGTCCCACTGGATGTGAATTCTCCCTGCCCACTGGGTGTGAGTTTTCCTTGCCCTTTTGTGGGTTCTTCCGAGGATGTTGTAGTCGTAATGATTTGTGCAGTCCTTTGAGACATTTGTGATTTGGGGCTGTATAAATAAACATTGATTGATTGATTGAATTTTTTTGTGCTACGTTTACGCTGCATTTTTGATCTATTATAGTTTTAATTTTATTAACGTGTAACCCCTCACATATATATATATTTTCTTGTGGCACACACACACACACACACACACACACACACACACACACACACACACACAAGCACACACACACGCAGGCAGCAGTGTCGCCAAACAGGAGGCTTAGAGGAAGATCATCTGATAAGAGTTAAGGATAAAAGTCTGCCGGAAACATGAAGAGCACGCGCACATGACAAAGATCAAAACAAGTCGGGCTTTTAGCGGGATAAAGACCTCCTCCTCCTCCTCCACTCCTTTATTGAAAGCAGCGATGAGAGGAAGGTCTGCTTCGAATCCACCGGCGAACGCGTCATAAATTACAGAGCCAAAAGAGAAGCTTTTATTTTGGCGGTGGCGCTGTTGCACTAATGTGATTAGCGGTGTTGTGTGTGTTTTCATGTGGGCGGAGGCGGGGCTCCGAGGAGCGGAGGCGGCCGATGCGTCACACGGCCCTGAGGCGGTTGCAGCGGCGCTGACGTCAGGCGCCCGGCGCCAAAAATGAGACGTGAGGTAATCGAGCGTCCGCGGGCGAAGACGGCGTCGCGACGACGCACGATTTGTCGAGAGGGCGGCAGCTGCTCGCCGTCTCTGCGCCGGGCCACTAACGTGAGAAGGAGGGATAGAGTGTCTCCCTCCCGGGGTCCTGAGAGGTCGTGTTTAGACAACCGCTTCTTTAAACAACACGTCAGACGGGGGAATTGGGTAAACACTCACTGGACACTTCATTAGGAACACGGCGTGTGATAACGTCTTCTGTCAACATGTCTGCCTTGACAAGACAAGGCAGACCCCTTGCTGCAGTACTCAAAGTATCCATCCATCCATTTTCTACCACTTGTCCCTTTCGGGGTCACTGGAGCCTATCTCAGCTGCATTCGGGCGGAAGGCGGGGTATGCCATGGACAAGTCGCCATCTCATCACAGGTACACAAACATTATATAAAATAATACTCATAAAGTAAAAAAAACCTATAATATTTCATATGGTGTTCATAAAGTATACACAACTTACATTCTGTCAACTAAGTATTTACATTATTTACACTGACAAAGTACACACAACATACTGTATATTATTAGTACTGATAGAAAGTACACAGAACATATATTATTAGTACTGATATAAAGTACACATAACATATTATTAGTGCTGATATAAAGTACACATAACATATATTATTAGTACTGATATAAAGTAAACAGAATATATATTATTAGTACTGATACAAAGTACACAGAACATATATTATTAGTGCTGATATAAAGTACACATAACATATATTATTAGTACTGATATAAAGTAAACAGAATATATATTATTAGTACTGATACAAAGTACACAGAACATATATTATTAGTACTGATATAAAGTACGCATAACATATATTATTAATGTTGATATAAAGTACACAGAACATATATTATTAGTACTGATATAAAGTACACAGAACATATATTATTAGTACTGATAGAAAGTACACAGAACATATATTATTAGTACTGATATAAAGTACACGGAACATACCTTATTATTACTGATATAAAGTACACAAAACTTGTATTATTAGTACTGATATAAAGTACACATAACATATATTATTAGTACTGATATAAAGTACATGGAACACATAGTATTAGTAATGATATTAAGTACACAGAACATATATTATTAGTGCTGATATAAAGTACACAGAACATATATTATTAGTAATGATATTAAGTACACAGAACATATATTATTAGTACTGATATAAAGTACACATAACATATATTATTAGTATTGATATAAAGTACACATAACATATATTATTAGTACTGATATAAAGTACACAGAACATTTATTATTAGCATTAATATAAAGTACACGGAACATATATTATTAGTACTGATATAAAGTACACAGAACATATATTATTAGTGCTGATATAAAGTACACAGAACATATATTATTAGTACTGATATAAAGTACACAGAACATATATTATTAGTGCTGATATAAAGTACACAGAACATATATTATTAGTACTGATATAAAGTACACGGAACATATATTATTAGTGCTGATATAAAGTACACAGAACATATATTATTAGTATTGATATAAAGTACACGGAACATATATTATTAGTACTGATATAAAGTACACAGAACATATATTATTAGTACTGATATAAAGTACACGGAACATATATTATTAGTACTGATATAAAGTACATGGAACACAGTATTAGTAATGATATAAAGTACACAGAACATATATTATTAGTACTGATATAAAGTACACATAACATATATTATTAGTACTGATATAAAGTACACAGAACATTTATTATTAGCATTAATATAAAGTACACGGAACATATATTATTAGTACTGATATAAAGTACACAGAACATATATTATTAGTACTGATATAAAGTACACAGAACATATATTATTAGTGCTGATATAAAGTACACAGAACATATATTATTAGTACTGATATAAAGTACACGGAACATGTATTATTAGTGCAGATATAAAGTACACAGAACATATATTATTAGTATTGATATAAAGTACACGGAACATATATTATTAGTAGGTCGGAGCCAATTGAGGGGAGGACCATACCTGATCTGCCCTCGGACCAGCGGTCGGTTCTTGGTTCGGTTCATGTTGGAGTCGAAAGGCACCTCAAAGTACTGTGGAGACACAAAAAGTGTGTCAAAGTGAGAAAGACACACCAGCTGAGTGCAGGTGAGGATGTAGACTTGCTACTATTGAGTAGGGTTGTACAGTATACTGGTACTAGGATGGTATCGCGGTACTAATGAATCAAAAATGGTACTATACTCGGTTTGTAAAGCACCGATTTGCCATTACATATATTTTTTACAGGTCTGACGGCTCGTCGTGACATTGCTGGTTTTACAAGTAGGGGAGCATATTCGGCAGCGCACACACACAGAGTACTTTTCAGCAGACACAGTGTGTAGACAGAAAAGGGAGAACGGACGCATTTTGGTGTAAAAAGTAAAGATAAAGGTGAAGTTATAACACTGAAGAGGTGCTTTAAGACATGGATAACTGGGTAGCGGCTGTTCTAGCTACTTCTAAATCACTAGTCCCGGCCTCTATGGCGATAAATGAAGTGAGTTTCGTACAAGTATCGTTATCACTGAAGGACGAGGAATAGCTAAACATGCTTCACTACACACCGTAGGAGGATACAATAGCTCACCGGCGTCACAATGTAAACAAACGCCATGGGTGGTTCTACACCTGACATCCACTGTAATGATACAAAGTACAAGAGCGTATCGAGTCGATACTACTGTGATCATATCGATATTTTTTATCATCACAAAATCTTTTTATGTTTATAAAGTCAGTAAATACGTCCCTGGACACATGAGGTACAGTAAGAAAACAACAAAATATAAATTTTTTGGTTATCTATGTACCAAATTTGCTAAATCTTCCACCAAAAATATTTTTCTTGGTGGAATATTTGATGTGAAGTAATCGGAACCTTGCAGAGGTCAATTATTTATAATAACATTGATTTTGATTCAATATTATGTTTTGAGCAATGACAGTTTGAAAGGAAAAAAAACAGCTTTGTTTTCTTAGTCAACATTGCAACTTTTTATAAATTACATTTAGCCTTTAAGCTTTTTTATTTTACTTGTGTTTATGTTTTTTGTTTATTTTAATAGTATTTTTAGAATGTGCCTTGGGCCTTTCAAACATTAGCTGTGGGCCGCAAATGGCCTCCGGGGCACACTTTTGACACCACTGCTATAGACAATAAAAAATTTAATCTGATAAATCAATGGGTAAAAAGCGGAGCCTGGCGACGCATGTGGGTTTATAATAACTCTCTCGCTCTCTCTGTCTCTGCCCCTCCCTCTCGAATGTTGCTGCGTGCACAATTTGTTTTGTTTTTAACCCCTTCTTAACCCTGAACGTACATTGAAAATACACGCAACCCTAACTTAAAATGCCGGGCATTTAAGGAACTCCACCCGGACAGCCCCGCAAAAGAGGACATGTCCAGTGAAAAGAGGAGATATGGTCAGTCTATTCTAGCCCGGTCGCTGCTAGCATGCCGTGTATTGTTTTTTGTTTTTTTTGATTGATTGAAACTTTTATTAGTAGATTGCACAGAACAGTACATATTCCGTACAATTGACCACTAAATGGTAACAACCGAATAAGTTTTTCAACTTGTTTAAGTCGGGGTTCGCGTTAATCAATTCATGGTACCTTGGTGTGCATTGTTTACATAACGTGCGGTGCGCTACTTAATATGTCCGTGTGGAACTCGTTCAGTACACCTCTGAACCGAACCGAAACCCCCGTATCGAAATTGTTCAATACAAATACGCGTACCGTTACACCCCTAATTATATATGTATGTATATATATATATATATATATATATATATATATATATATACACATATACATATACATATTAGGGCTGGGCAACGATTAAAAATTTTAATCAAAGTTAATCGCACAATTTCTCCGATTAATCGCGATTAACTGCATTGTATACGCAAAGCCCAATAATGAATTCAAAAGTAGTGTGTAGTGCACCTTTATTGGAATATTCTCCCACATGAACAAAAGCGCCAAAACATTTGTTGTGCAAACACAATTTAAATCAGTCCTTGTTAAACAGTAGCAGTTAAATAGCATATTTGATGAAAATCAACTCCAAAAATGTAAATGCAAACATTTAAGCTTATTGCCACTGCAAGGGTATTTAAGTTATCCTGTTTGTTATGGAAAATAAATATAATCTACATACAAATCTCTGAGCCACAATCATAACATCTGAACAGGCAATTTCTGAGGTAACAGCAGAAACATTTTTTTTTATCAGGGATCTTGTGTTTAAAAAACCTATATTATAGGTAGTGGGCTGTTTTAGGGAATTTTTGATCAAATTATCTGTAGTAGCAATATTAATAATGTTGTGTTTATTCTGCGTAGTGCACTTAAAATAATTATGACCATATCTAGGAATTGATATGATGGGAATTTTCCGATTGTTTGCTTGGTGCTTTGATAAACTGAACGCATCATATACATGGTACTATATTGTGATGTTATGAGCCAGGGGAATAAAGAACTACCCTACCCAGCATGCAACAGGAGTGACGAGCATGCGCGGTAGCCCGGTATAGGTTGTGTCGCCATGACGGCATCTTGTATGTTGTGATATGCACGCTCTGAAAGCAAACGTTAAGAACTCAGCCAACACTCCTGGTCTGCATTATTCATAAATAGACAGACAACACATATACTCCGCTGCTTCACAGGCCGCTGGATGTAGCCGGCAAAGTATTCCCATGCTAGCTAGCCGGTCTAGCAAGCACGCCTCATTCAGTCCAAAACGGCCCGATCTATCCACATCCAGAATTGTCTGGCGGTCGTAAGTGATCCCGGAGTGACCACGCTGTAAGCCAGCCATGACATTTGCAGAATTGTCCGGTATTTTTGCCAAATGTTCCATCTTTACCAAGAGCCCCTCCACGCCGAAGTACAACCGGGAGATGCCATCTTGTTAAGAAAAGGCGTTAACAAAATAAAAGCATGTAAACAACATACGCAAATGTGCGATAAAATAATTGTCGGCGTTAATAGATTAATGAGTTAACTCGTAATTAACACATTAATTTGCCCACTCCATCCATCATCCATCATCTTCCGCTTATCCGAGGTCGGGTCGCGGGGGCAACAGCCTAAGCAGGGAAACCCAGACTTCCCTCTCCCCAGCCACTTCGTCTAGCTCTTCCCGGGGGATCCCGAGGCGTTCCCAGGCCAGCCGGGAGACATAGTCTTCCCAACGTGTCCTGGGTCTTCCCCGTGGCCTCCTACCGGTTGGACGTGCCCTAAACACCTCCCTAGGGAGGCGTTCGGGTGGTGTATATATATATATATATATATATATATATACACACACACACACACACACACACACACAGCCCGGCCTCCGGCCAAATTGTTTTAACCCAATGCGGCCCCCCGAGTCAAAAAGTTTGGGGACCTCTGGTCTAGGTGGTGGACTGCAGCTTGCTTTGTTTTGCAGCAGTGGCTTGTTGCAGAAATAAACACACGCACACACAAAAAAAAAGTGGAATAAGAAGGAGAAAAAAGGGTTAATGTTTTTGTTTTATAATGTTTTTTACTTTAATGACCACACATGGATTGCAGTCCTGTGGGAAACACTGGATTGTGCACTCAGGTGGGTCAAGGTGGTAAGTGGGAGGTGTGTTGTGGGACACCACTATAAAAAAAAATAAAAAAGTACCTTACTCCTGTTTTATGGTTCGCTCCGGAGGAAAATGCTTGAAAGTGCTCCCACGGGGTTGGCAATGTGTGGCTAAAATGTCAACACATGGGGTGCTTAAATACAGGAACTGGCGTGTGTGAGCGTGTGTGTGTTTTGTGTGTGTGTGTGCGCTCCACAACGGCATTGAACTAATTAAGAAAGCAAGTGTGAAAACCGTGATGTAAAAAAGACAATAAACAAAAATACATTTCTAGCACAGCAGGGAGTGAAGACGCTTGAATTTGGATGGAGACCCACTAAAGTTCCTGCGGAAATAGCGGAAGCTTACTTTTATATAAAAAAAATAAATAAATAAAAATTGTTTCC
This sequence comes from Nerophis ophidion, assembly GCF_033978795.1. Lineage (NCBI taxonomy): Eukaryota > Metazoa > Chordata > Actinopteri > Syngnathiformes > Syngnathidae > Nerophis > Nerophis ophidion. The sequence goes on along the minus strand of NC_084618.1, from coordinate 10,450,595 downwards.
GCGTTCCTTTTTTCTGGGGCTACGACTATCGCACAGCTGCGTTGCGCGGCTGTGTGACCTCAAGGTCCGGGCGAGGTGTTAATTCTATTTCCTGGGTCAGGAAATGGGTGTGCATGGAGACAAGTGTGCACTTTGTGGACCAGAGCGCCGCTCGGGCCGACTTGACAAAAAGCAGCGCTCAAATAAAAAGCACAAAGTGGTAAAAATGATGCAGTGTGTGCAATAATGTGTGCAACGCTCCTGTGTGAAGGAGAATCATCAGTGTGGCAAATCGCATGAGAAATATGAAAGCAGAAGTTGCATTGAAATGATCAATAATAATAACTAGATGAGGCAATTCCTGAAGGGATTGTGTGTGAATGTTCCAATGCTGAAGTTGAAGTGAAATGCTGACAGAATGTAGTAAGAATTGAACAATAAGTTGAATGTTGAAGAGTTGATATTTCCAGGAAAACCGGAATTTGGTTTGGAACTTGGGAAAGTGTTAGTTTTAAGGTCCAGGAAGAGTGGAATGTGTTGATGTTGGAATGCTTGGAATTGGTTGAAAAATATGCGAATTGTACAAATTGGAAAAATGTCCCATTTGTTTCGTTGGAAACTTCCTGGAATTTTGGTAAAAGTGGGATTTTTTTTTTGTAAATGATTAGGAGCGTGAATGTAATGAATGAACTGAATTGGTCTGTGTTGGAATTGTTTAAATCGTGCAAGAAATGTTGAAGTGGTAACAGTTTTAATTGAGATATTATATTACGGAATTCCTGGAATTTCAAGAAAACCAGGATTTTTTCCAGTTCAAAAACAACTTCCTTTTTTTGTCCTGATTAAGAGGAATGTTTTGTCTGTGGACCGGTTGAAAAATGTGGAAGGAGTAGTTGACAGAAAAAAGGGTGAAAAATGCAAGTGAAAAAATGGGAATTCTGGGAATTCCTGGAATATCTTTGAATTTTAAAAAATTAGAGTTTGAATTTCCATGATGGTGGAATTGTTTCAATAGTTTGAAAACTGTGGAAAATGAGGAACTTTGAAAAATGTCCCATTCATTTAAACAGGAAAATCCTGGAAATTTGGGAATTTCGGGAAAAGCGGGATTTTTGTTGTTGTAAATGATTAGGAGCATGAATGTCCTGAATGAACTGAAATGGTTGGTGTTGGAATTGTTTAAATCGTGCAGGAAATGTTGAAGTAGTAACAGTTTTAATTGAGAAATGGTATTACGGATTTCAGGAAAACCGGGAATTTTTCCAGTTCAAAAAACAACTTCATTTTTTGCCCTAATTAAGAGGAATGTTTTGATGCTGGAACCATTGAAAAATGTGTTTGTAGTTGTTTACAGAAAAACGGGTGAAAAAACGGGAATTATGGGAATATTTTTGAGTTTGAAAAAAATTCTAGTTGGAGTGTCCAGAATGAGTGGAATATGTTGAAAGTTGAATCGGTTGAAAAATGTGGAAATTTGAAAAATGGCCAATTCATTCTGAATGGGAAAAATGTGCCTGGAAAACCTGGAATATCTAGGAATTTTTTCAATTCGTCAAGGGAAAGCCCACAATTCCCGAATAGGCTGAACACTTTGAAGTTGGAGTGGTTTGAATCGGGTGAAAAATGTGGAAGGGAGCGCGCACCATAATCTGGAGAAGAAGAAAAGTAATAAATAAATGAATTTTGGTATAAAGAAGCATGTTTGGAACATTCACACAACGATAAAGTGCTGTCAGATATTTCTCCAACTTTGTCCTGTTTTGCCTTGAGAGTCAGTGGAGCTCATCTGGTTTGCATCAGCCCAGCCCCTTTTTCATTGTTTCCGCCCTACACCACCGCCATGTGTTCCGGTGACCACATTAAAGACTATTTGCTACATTTTGCATTTCAGGTGCACGCACGTGTGCAGGACAGCCTGCTGGTACTTTTATTTACCATCAAAGTAACACTCAGCACCTACCGGTACATGCCGCCTACAGTGCAACTGGAAAGTAGTCACTCTGTCCACAACATATTTGATGTTCAAACTGATAAACATTTTTTTGTGTGCAAATAATCTTTAACTTTAGAATTCGATGCGAGCAACGCGTGGCAAAGAAGTTGGGAAAGGTGGCAATAAATACTGATAAAGTTGAGGAATGCTCATCAAACACTCATGTGGAACATCCCACAGGTGTGCAGGCTAATTGGGAACAATTGGGTGCCATTATTATAATAAATAAATAATAATAAATGGGTTGTACTTGTATAGCACTTTTCTACCTTCAAGGTACTCAAAGCGCTTTGACACTACTTCCACATTCACACACACATTCACACACTGATGGAGGGAGCTGCCATGCAAGGCGCCAACCAACACCCATCAGGAGCAAGGGTGAAGTGTCTTGCTCCGGACACAACGGACGTGACGAGGTTGGTACTAGGTGGGATTTGAACCAGGGACCCTCGGGTTGCGCACGGCCACTCTCCCACTGCGCCACGCCGGTAGATCTCCTCTGGGTCTGCGATGCCAAACTCTCTCATCTTCAGGATCATTTGGGCACTTTTTCTAACAGCTTGGTCATAGCGCTCGCTGCGGGAGAGAAAGTTTGGGTCCTCCTCTTTAAAGTCTGGGTCGTTTATGACCAAGGACTCGATTTCTCGTCTTCTTCCGGTCTCTTCTGGGCCTCCGTTCAAAATGTGGGTGAGTTTCTCCACGTCAAATGTGGCCTTTTGTCGCTCTGCTTGTATGTCTGGATTCATGTCTGACCTGAAAAAGCCACGTCTTATTGAGTATTTGGATCGGATCGGCCGCCGATATTTGCCAAAAAATGCGTATCGGCAAGGCATGGGAAAATGCCGATCCAGATCCAGTTTTTAAAAAAACTCCGGTTTCCAACACACCGAATTAAATATTACATTCCACTCTTCTGCTGCTCCCAAAACTCCGTTCCGCATTTTCCGGCACACCTTCAAAACATCCACAGGTCTGCGTTCTAACCGTTCAGACGGCCGTGTGAATTAAAAGTTACGGTAAAAATGTCAGATGTGTGGGATTATTTTACCCTACAAAACGAAAAAAATGAAGAGGTGGAGTGTAAAACATGCCACAATGAAGTCAAGCGTGGTGGTAAAGTAGTAAAACATTTTAATGACTCTTGCGAGTGAGAGGCTTTTTAGCACTCTTCATAGTGAAGTGTGAAGTGAATTATATTTATATAGCGCTTTTCTCTAGTGACTCAAAGCGCTTTACATAGTGAAACCCAATATCTAAGTTACATTTAAACCAGTGTGGGTGGCACTGGGAGCAGGTGGGTAAAGTGTCTTGCCCAAGGACACAACGGCAGTGACTAGGATGGCGGAAGCGGGAATCGAACCTGCAACCCTTAAGTTGCTGACACGGCCGCTTTACCAACCGAGCTATGCCGTCCATAGATGAAGACAGGAGCAGGCTGACACCTGAGCATCTTGAAGTGCTCGTCTTTGTCTTTGTTAGAAATAATCTCCACATTATGCTTGGACTTCAATTGTTTGCCCTTCCTGACTTGGGCAAACAATTGAAGGGAGTGTGTAGATATATATATATATTTTTTTTTTTTTATTAAGTTTACACTTGTTCAAGAGCAAGTATTGATGCTGAGTTATATACATTTTATCCCACTCAGGTTTTTTGTGTGTTTTGCTTTTTTTAATAATGTTAAAGTATTATTTGCACTTTATACTGTTTACACTGTTTGATGATGCCATTTCTGTTTGTCATGTATAATTTTTGATATTTTGTGTTTATCCTTGAATACCAACTATTGTGTATTATTCAAACTCACCTAATTCAGCTGGCTAGTTGTTATCAAGAGTACTAAAATCATTTTCAGGATGAAAATGACAACTAAGTAGGCTATATAACTTTAAACTTTAATACATGCTCGGATAGGCCAGTATCGGCTAGTATCGGATCGGAAGTGCAAAAACAATATCGGTATAGGATCGGAAGTGCAAAAACCTGGATCGGGACATCCCTAGGCGAGGGTCACTACTTTGTAAGCAAATTCTCGAACAGTTTTAGAACAACCTTTCTCAACTATCTATTGCAAGGAATTTAGGGATTTTACCATCTACGGTCCGTAAAATCATCAAAAAGTTCAGAGAATCTGGAGAAATCCCTGCACGTAAGCGATGATATTACGGACTTTTGATCCCTCAGGCGGTACTGCATCAAAAAAACGACATCGGCGTGTAAAGGATATCACCACATGGGCTCAGGAACACTTCATAAAACCACTGTCAGTAACTACAGTTGGTCGCTACATCTGTAAGTGCAAGTTGAAACTCTACTATGCAAAGCCAAACCGGTGGAAAGGTGTTCTGTGGTCTGACGAGTCCACATTTCAAATTATATTTGGAAACAGAGGACTTGGTATCCTCCAGAACAAAGAGGAAAATAACCATTGGGATTGTTATAGGCGCGAAGTTCAAAAGCCAGCATCTGTGATGGTATGGGGGTGTATTAGTGCCCAAGGCATGGGTAACTTACACATCTGTGAAGACACCATTAATGCTGAAAGGTCCATACGGGTTTTGGAGCAACGTATGTTGTCATCCAAGCAACGTTATCATGGACGCCCCTGCTTATTTCAGCAAAACTAGTGTTACAAAAGCGTGGCTTTGTAAAAAAAAAAGAGTGTGGGTACTTTCCTGGCCCGCCTGCAGTCCAGACCTGTCTCCCGTCAAAAATGTGTGGCGCATTATGAAGCGTAAAACACGACAGCGGAGACCCCGGACTGTTGAACGACTGAAGCTCTACATAAAACAAAAATGGTAAAGAATTCCACTTTCAAAGCTTCAACAATTAGTTTCCTCAGTTCCCAAACGTTTATGGAGTGTTGTTAAAAAAAAAAGGTGATGTAACACAGTGGTGAACATGCCCTTTCCCAACTACTTTGGCACGTGTTGCAGCCATGAAATTCTAAGTTAATGATTATTTGCAAAAAGAAATAAAGTTTATGAGTTTGAACATCAAAAATGTTGTCAGTGCAGTGCATTCTATTGAATATGTGTTGAAAAGGATTTGCAAATCATTGTATTCTGTTTATATTTACATCTAACACAGGGTTTGAAACACTCAGCACCTACCGCCTACAGTGCAACTGGAAAATAGTCACTGTGTCCACAGCTTGGTATGTTACAGCCTTATTCCAAATAACAAATACATTTTTGTAAAAATGGAAGCCTTGACCTCCCTGCTTGGCACTCAGCATCAAGGGATGGAATTGGGGCTTAAATCACCAAAAATTATTCCCGGGCGCGGCCACCGCTGCTGCTCACTGCTCCCCTCACTTCCCAGGGAGTGATCAAGGGTGATAGGTCAAATGCAGAGAATAATTTGGCCACACCGAGTGTGTGTGTGAGAATCATTGCTACTTTAACTTTATCTATTTATTATTTTATTATAGTTAAATGTTTTATATTACTGACTTTCCGAGTATGTATGTCTCAACTTCTGTGCAGCACTTCTATTGTTTTGTCCAATATTCTTTACAAATAAAGTGGATTGGGTTGGATGATAATCTGTTTCGGCCCAAAAAAAACCTGTATCGGTCCATCTCTACTGTACATTTTTTTGTGTGTGTGTGTGCATTAGAAGCTGGAAGGCTTTAGCAAACAAAACAATCAGCTGGTCCAAACATCACATCTGTTTTGTCCAATATTCTATATAAATAAAGTGGATTGGGTTGGATGATAATCTGTTTCGGCCCAAAAAAAACCTGTATCGGTCCATCTCTAGTGTACAATTTTTTGTGCGTGTGTGTACATTAGAAGCTGGAAGGCTTTAGCAAACAAAACAATCAGCTGGTCCAAACATCACATCTGTTTTGTCCAATATTCTATATAAATAAAGTGGATTGGGTTGGATGATAATCTGTTTCGGCCCAAAAAAAAACCTGTATCGGTCCAGCTCTAGTGTACATTTTTTTGTGCGTGTGTGTGTGTGTGTACATTAGAAGCTGGAAGGCTTTAGCAAACAAAACAATCAGCTGGTCCAAACATCACATCTGTTTTGTCCAATATTCTATATAAATAAAGTGGATTGGGTTGGATGATAATCTGTTTCGGCCCCAAAAAAAACCTGTATCGGTCCAGCTCTAGTGTACATTTTTTTGTGCGTGTGTGTGTGTGTGTGTACATTAGAAGCTGGAAGGCTTTAGCAAACAAAACAATCAGCTGGTCCAAACATCACATCTGTTTTGTCCAATATTCTATATAAATAAAGTGGATTGGGTTGGATGATAATCTGTTTCGGCCCAAAAAAAAACCTGTATCGGTCCATCTCCAGTGTACATCTTTTTGTGTGTGTATGTGTACATTAGAAGCTGGAAGGCTTTAGCAAACAAAACAATCAGCTGGTCAAAACATCACATCTGTTTTGTCCAATATTCTATATAAATGAAGTTGATTGGGTTGGATGATAATCTGTTTCGGCCCAAAAAAAACCTGTATCAGTCCATCTCTAGTGTACATTTTTTTGTGCGTGTGTGTGTGTGTGTGTACATTAGAAGCTGGAAGGCTTTAGCAAACAAAACAATCAGCTGGTCCAAACATCACATCTGTTTTGTCAAATAATCTATATAAATAAACTGGATTGGGTTGGATAATAATCTGTTTCGGCCCCAAAAAAATCCTGTATCGGTCCATCTCTAGTGTACATTTTTTTGTGTGTGTGTGTGTACATTAGAAGCTGGAAGGCTTTAGCAAACAAAACAATCAGCTGGTCCAAACATCACATCTCTTCCCAGGAGATTGAAGGCAGACCAGGTGTTGGGCTCTAAACGGGACAAAGAGACCGTGTCGCCACTTGTCAGGACGTCACCTGTTTGCACACCCACCACCCTCCAAACCCCTCTCCGCCTCTCCACGGCAACACAACTGTCAGGTTCCTCTGATCAGCCACCTGACAAACCAGCAGCCGAGAGATTTACGTCGATTAAGCTCTCGTCAGAAGGCGCTTCAACGGCTCTGGCGGGCCAAGGCGGTGTTCCCAGGAGAAACTAAACAGACGCCCTTCACAGCGCACACTTGTTTCAAGGCGGATTTGAACCGGCTGTTTGAAGGCCCCTCCAGGAATTTGCGATGTTGCCAATCCCTGCAACTTTCTGACACTTCGGTATACCTGTGAGCGGCGCTCAAACATACATGTCAACCGTCTATTCATGACTTACCGTATTTCCTTGAATTTCCGCCGGGTGTATAGTATGCGGTTGCCTAGAATTACTGCCGGGTCATATTCGTTTTGCTAAATAATTGGCGCATGCTTAGCACTACCGCCGGCTCAGGATTAACGCCGGGTCAAACTCGTTTCGCAAAATTCTATTTTTGTTAGCGCATGTCTAGAATTTCTGCCGGGTCAAACTCGTTCCGCAAAATAATTAGCATATGCCTAGAATTTCCGCCGGGTCAAACTCGTCACGTCACCTGTCATCATTTTCAAAATGGAGGACGCTGATTTCAATCATTTGAAATCGCATAAAGGGAAGAAGATTAAGAACTATTCAGTAGGATTTAAGGTCCAAGCTATTGCATATGCTAAAAAGAACAGTAAGCAGCTATGTTTTATTGACATACCGTAGCTGCATGTGTCAAATGTGAGTCATTAAATGACCTGCCTCCTGGTGGTGGAGAGCGCTAGTGATTTGTCTTGCGACTACTCGGCTGCAGAAGAAATGACAACAAACAGCAAGGGTGAGCAGCGATCGTTTATTTTAGCAAACATGGAGGATTACATATCTAAAATAAAACAGTTTTCTAAACTGGACTTTCAAGCGAAGCAGGAGGTATTAAAGGAAGATCTCCATCGAGACAGAGAGACTTTTACAACTGAAGAAAGATAAGGAAGACTTCTATAAACAAGTTGTCGATGCTTTTGATCAGAAGGAGCGGCGCATGGACTTCATTTATAAGTAAAGGTAAGACCATAATAACGTTTTTTTTATTAAATGTGCTTTTTATGATGGTATCCTTACATCACACTCAAATGTATAAGCGCAGGCCTAAATTTACCGCATGCCTTTAGTAAGCGCCGGAGTGAGAAGAGGTTTTAAATTATTAGCGCCCCGGCGGCATAGCTTGGTTGGTAGAGTGGCCATGCCGGCAACTTGAGGGTTGCAGGTTTGATTCCCGCTTCCGCCATCCTAGTCACTGCCGTTGTGTCCTTGGGCAAGACACTTTACCCACCTGCTCCCAGTGCCACCCACACTGGTTTAAATGTAACTTAGATAATGGGTTTCACTATGCAAAGCGCTTTGAGTCACTAGAGAAAAGCGCTATATAAATACAATCCACAATTCAAGGAAATACGGTAATTGCCAAAACCTCCCAACTTTTGGATAAAGCTGCAGCAAATTCAGGCCATTTAGGCAGCGACAATAACACAAAAAACAAAAAAAGCGAAAGGCAGAAGTGGCTGACTATTGCTGTTCTGGTTTAGTGAAGACCGAGGGCAGGAAATGAGAGAAAGATATGTAAGAGAGTAACGGCGGGAAAACACGAGGCTGTAATAATAACTTTAATTAAAAAGGTGGCGTCCTGCAGCCAATCACTGATAGTGCTGTGCTCTAATTGACACTTGCATAAGATTGTCCGCCTTCAAGGTTGTGCAATTATGTTCATGAAGACCTGATTGGCTCCCGTGCTGCATCCCTATCTTGAGCATAGATACAGGCGCTTGTTTTGAGTACGGCCTTCTCCGCCCTATCGAACCGATAAAACCCCTCAAAGGCGTCCTTGTCCTCGCTGAATTAGGCCGCTAGAATCCAGTTGCGATGGACCCAGGCAGCTTCTCAGCAACACTGCGATTGGTCCTGAGGGGACGGCGTCCCTTTTACGCCCGGAGATGTTGGCGGCGCTTCAGCTGGCACGCTCCTTGATGAATGGCCAGAGTCCGGCACGGTTGGAGTGCTTAACCGGCCTCGTGTTAATCAGCCAATTAATGCGAGCCGAGCTGCCCCGCTGATAATCGCTCGCTTAGTCCGTGGAAAACGCTCAAAAGGGCCTTTCAGCGCCGAAGGAAAAGTAGTGGCTCAAAGTAGAAGACTGTTCTTATTTATTTGATCATGACTGGCTTTGACAGCAACTATTTTACATCCAGACAATCGCATCCAGCTATGTTTCTAGAGTGAGCCTTAAAATAAATGAGGGTCTATTTTTGGACTGAAGATGAGGTGCTTGGCAAGGAGAGCGCTGATGTTGCCGTTAGTTACACGTCTGTGATCATTACTTTTGTCCCGCCATCCCAGGTCCGACTCTATTTCTATCTATCAGCACGACTCTGGACGATACAACAATATCGATAAACGTCAGGATAGGCAGGTAATACAAAGTCCAAAAGCAGTGAAGTTGTCACGTTGTGTAAATGGTAAATAAAAAGAGAATACAATGATGTGCCAATCCTTTTCAACTTATATTCAACTGAACAGACTGCAAAGACAAGACATTTCATGTTCACACTGGTAAACTTTGTCCAGTTAATTTGGGAAAGCACTCCATTTATGTCGAAAGAGCTTGGCTTCAAATTCCACATCTATAGTGTCATCACTTCTATAAACAGCTGTTCATCCGCAGTGTTTTCTGGTAAGTCAATTAATGAGCAACCACAACTGCCGTTGACTATTACACTTGTAAGTTTGCTTTGTCGCTAATGAACAAGGGCAAATTAACAAGAAACCGGGTGTTATCAAGGACTGGGTGTACGAAAGTACAAAACCCAAAAGCAGTGAAGTTGTCACGTTGTGTAAATGGTGAATAAAAAGAGAATACAATTATTTGCCAATCCTTTTCAACTTATATTCAACTGAACAGACTGCAAAGACAAGACATTTCATGTTCACACAGGTAAACTTTGTCCAGTTCATTTGGGAAAGCACTCCATTTATGTCAAAAGAGCTTGGCTTCAAATTCCACATCTATAGCGTCGTCACTTCTACCTCACTCTCTTGGCTTCCTTCGTGCTCACTTCTATAAACAGCTGTTCATCCGCAGTGTTTTCTGGTAAGTCAATTAGTGAGCAACCACAACTGCCGTTGACTATTATACTTGTTAGTTTGCTTTGTCGCTACTGAACAAGGGCAAATTAACAAGAAACCGGGTGTTATCAAGGACTGGGTGTACGAAAGTACAAAACCCAAAAGCAGTGAAGTTGTCACGTTGTGTAAATGGTGAATAAAAAGAGAATACAATTATTTGCCAATCCTTTTCAACTTATATTCAACTGAACAGACTGCAAAGACAAGACATTTCATGTTCACACAGGTAAACTTTGTCCAGTTCATTTGGGAAAGCACTCCATTTATGTCAAAAGAGCTTGGCTTCAAATTCCACATCTATAGCGTCGTCACTTCTACCTCACTCTCTTGGCTTCCTTCGTGCTCACTTCTATAAACAGCTGTTCATCCGCAGTGTTTTCTGGTAAGTCAATTAGTGAGCAACCACAACTGCCGTTGACTATTATACTTGTTAGTTTGCTTTGTCGCTACTGAACAAGGGCAAATTAACAAGAAACCGGGTGTTATCAAGGGCTGGGTGTACGAAAGTACAAAACCCAAAAGCAGTGAAGTTGTCACGTTGTGTAAATGGTGAATAAAAAGAGAATACAATTATTTGCCAATCCTTTTCAACTTATATTCAACTGAACAGACTGCAAAGACAAGACATTTCATGTTCACACAGGTAAACTTTGTCCAGTTCATTTGGGAAAGCACTCCATTTATGTCGAAAGAGCTTGGCTTCAAATTCCACATCTATAGCGTCATCACTTCTACCTCACTCCTTCGTGCTCACTTCTATAAACAGCTGTTCATCCGCAGTGTTTTCTGGTAAGTCAATTAGTGAGCAACCACAACTGTTGTTGACTATTATACTTGTTAGTTTGCTTTGTCGCTAATGAACAAGGGCAAATTAACAAGAAACCGGGTGTTATCAAGGGCTGGGTGTACGAAAGTACAAAACCCAAAAGGAGTGAAGTTGTCACGTTGTGTAAATGGTAAATAAAAAGAGAATACAATTATGTGCCAATCATTTTCAACTTGTATTCATTTGAACAGACTGCAAAGACAAGACATTTCATGTTCACACTGGTAAACTTTGTCCAGTTCATTTGGGAAAGCACTCCATTTATGTTGAAAGAGCTTGGCTTCAAATTCCACATCTATAGCGTCGTCACTTCTACCTCAGCTCCTTCGTGCTCACTTCTATAAACAGCTGTTCATCCGCAGTGTTTTCTGGTAAGTCAATTAGTGAGCAACCACAACTGTTGTTGATTATTATACTTGTTAGTTTGCTTTGTCGCTAATGAACAAGGGCAATTAACAAGAAACCGGGTGTTATCAAGGGCTGGGTGTACGAAAGTACAAAACCCAAAAGCAGTGAAGTTGTCACGTTGTGTAAATGGTGAATAAAAAGAGAATACAATTATTTGCAAATCATTTTCAACTTGTATTCGATTGAATAGACTGCAGAGACAAAATATTTTATGTTCAAACTGAGAAACTTTATTATTTTTTGCAAATATTAGCTTATTTGGAATTTGATGCCTGCAGCATGTTTCGGAAAAAGCTGTCAAAAGTGGCAAAAAGAGTGAGAAAGTTGAGGAATGCTCATCAAACACTTATTTGGAACATCCCATAGGTGATCAGGCTAATTGGGAACAGGTGGGTGCCATGATTGGGTATAAAAAGCAGCTTCCATGAAATGCTCACTCATTCACAAACAAGGACGGGGCAAGGGTCACCACTTTGTCAACAAATGCCTGAGCAGAATTGTTTGAGAACAACATTTCTCAAGCAGCTATTGGAAGAAATTTTGTAATTTCACCATCTACTCTCTGTAATATCATCAAAAGGTTCAGAGAATCTGGAGGAATCCCTGCACGTAAGCAGCAAGGCTGAAAACCAACATTGAATGCATCAAATAGCGACGTCGGTGTGTAAAGGATATCACCACATGGGCTCGGGAACACTTCAGAAAACCACTGTCGGTAACTACAGTTAGTCGCTACATCTGTAAGTGCAAGTTAAAACTCTACTATGCAAAACCAATGCCATTTATCAACAACACCCAGAAACGCCGCCAGCTTTGCTGGGCCCGAGCTCATCTAAGATGGACTGATGCAAAGTTGAAAAGTATTCTGTGGTCTGACAAGTCCACGTTTCGAATTGTTTTTGGAAACTGTGGACGTCGTATCCTCCGGAACAAAGAGGAAAAGAACCATCCGGACTGTTCTAGGTGCAAAGTGTAAAAGGCAGCATGTGTGATGGTATGGGGGTGCATTAGTGGCCAAGGCATGGGTAACTTACACATCTGAGAAGGCACCATTAATGCTGGAGCAACATATCCTGTCATCCAAGCAACGTTATCATGGACACCCCTGCTTATTTAAGCAAGACAATGCCAAGCTATGTGTTACAACAGCGTGGCTTCATAGTAAAAGAGTGTGGTCCAGACATGGATAATGTGTGGTGCAATATGAAAGCTAAAATATGTGAAGGCAGTTGAACAACTTAAGCTGTACATCAGGGGTGCCCATTACGTCGATGGCGAGCTACCAGTCGACCGCGGGGGGTGTGTCAGTCGATCTCCAGCCAGGCTTTTAAAAAAAATAGACCTAAAAATGAGTGATCATCAATCTTCACCAAGACGTCACTTAAATGACATTCACGGTACCGGAGGGTCTTGTGAGATGACGCTGGCTGCTGCAAGATCATTATTATGAAAATATGACCGAGAGGAAGGCGAGAAACACTTTTTATTTCAACAGACTCTCGCGCCGTACCTTCCGTCAAAACTCTAAAGGCCGACTGCACATTTCCCATCTTCACAATAAAAGCCCTGCTTCATGCTGCCTGCGCTAACTAAATACAGAGTCTCGGAAAACTGGCGTGCACAAGAGATCCCTCAGAAAGATGGCGTGCACATCACTTGTGCACGCCAGCTTTCCGAGACTCTTATTTTGTTAGCGGAGGCAGCATGAAGCAGGGCTTTTATTGTGAAGATAGGAAATGTGCAGTCGGCCTTTAGAGTTTTGACGGAAGGGACGGCGCGAAAGTCTGTTGAAATAAAAAGTGTTTCTCGCCTTCCTCTCTGTCATTTTTTCATAATAATGAACTGGCAGCAGCCAGCGTCATCTCACAAGACCCTCGGGTGCCGTGAATGTCAATCAAGCAAGCTACGGAATTTGCCGCCAATGTTTTTCTTGTAAAGTGTATGGAAGCTGGATGAATTAGATGCCAAAAACCAACCACTTTCATGTGGTATTGTACAGAAAGGACAACTTTTTTTCTCCTCCATTTGAAAATGTGGGCGTTATCATCATTACTGTCTGATTCCAATCAATGCAAGTCATCAGAATCAGGTAATACACCAACTTATATTCTTGTCTTCGTGAAAGAAATACATTTATATGTGTTACACATGCTTGTATTATCATTAAACACATTTAACTTGTTTACAAAAATGTCTCTTTCATAAATAAATAAATATAAATGATATATATAAATGAGGTAGATCCCCTCGAGTTGGTCAATTGAAAAGTAGCTCGCCTGCAGAAAAAGTGTGGGCACCCCTGCTGTACATCAAGCAAGAATGGGGAATAATTCCACTGCAAAAATGTGTCTCCTCAGTTTCCAAACCTTTACTGAGTGTTGTTAAAAGGAAAAGCCATGGCAAAAATGCCCGTCACAACTTTTTTGCAATGTGTTGCAGCCATTAAATTATAAGATAATGATTATTTGCCAAAAATGAAGTTTCTCATGAAATATCTTGTATTTGCAGTCCATTCAATTGAATATAAGTTCAAAAGGATTTGCAAATCATTGTATTCTCTTATTTATGAATTACTTCACTTTTTTGGGGTTTTGTACATCTGGCAACCTCCAATTGTCACGTTAACGACTATAGCTAACTGAAGCAACCCCAACACAGTCCATGGTAAAAACTGTACCGTGGCGAAGCGAAAGCAGCTTCATTGCATGCCCTGGAGATCACGCCGACGACAGTTCCTAAATCATAACTTTCACAGTCAGTCAAAACACACGCACCAACCCTCTTTGGACGGCTGGGCCGAATCCTTCCAGTGGAATGTTTCGTGATTTCATCTGGATTTGAGGAACGTGGTTTGGCGTTATTTGCGGTAGAGCCCCACACGTTCCCACTCCAGTCCAAACACATCCACGCTGCCAACAGAGCAAATTCCTTCGCCTCGGAGTCCTGGCCCATTCTTCGCCTCACGTTTTTTGCGAATAAAGGGCATTTGGACGCAGGGCGTGATGAGCGCTGGTGGTAGAACAGACTGAGTAGACACCCAGCTTGCATGTTTAACAGAAATAAACTTGACCGCCGCCGGCGACTTTTCCCCAAATAACCGCGCAGGTGTAAGTGAGGTGTCGTTTGAAATCCTTTCAACGGGGCAGCTGAGAAAAGGCAACTTTTGAGGGGATGGGAGTGTTTAGAGTTTTAGTACGCAGCTGTGCCTCGCTGTGAGGAGATTGGAAATACTAGATAAGGCCTCATGGACACCTTCGACAAAACCTGTTTCCATTTGAGTTGGGAAATTGTGTTAGATGTAAATATAAACACAACACAATGATTTGCAAATCCTTTTCAACCCATATTCAGTTGAATGCACTACAAAGACAAGATATTTGATGTTCAAACTCATAAACTTTTTTTTTTGGGAAAATAATAATTAACTTAGAAATCCATGGCTGCAACACGTGCCAAAGTAGATTAGATTAGATAGTACTTTATTTATTCCGTCAGGAGAGTTCCTTCAGGAAAATTAAAAATTTCAGCACAATCCCATTCAAGTTTAGACAAACTTTACAGGGAGACAGAACAGGATCGCTGACGGGTCTGCCGGCTTCCAGCGCCCCTTACAAAAAAGATGAGATACAGGTAAACAAGGAGGGGGGGGGGGAATAGAAGATTAAAACAAAATTAAAAAAATCGGTCTTAGCCTGGGCCCTGGAGAGGGGGTGCAGACTGAGGCCAAGGGAAAAAACAACAACTCATAGCCATAGTACACATCCCTCTTCCATGTGTGTAAGAGGGAAACATCAAACATCAAAGAACACAGAGGACATTAAAGACATTAAAGCAGCAGATACAAGCAGACACTTCTACATACAGCTATGAATCAAAAGTAAAAGAAACATATCCACTGTGGTGGCCTCTGCGGTGTTCCACACCATCGTCCGCTGGGGTGGAAGGAGCATGGCCAGAGACAGAAGCAGACCCAACAAAGCAACCAAGACAGCCGACTCCACTTTCGGCCAATGTCCAGTCCGCATGGATGAGTGAGGATACGTCCAAGGTGACTGAGGTGTCCGACACCTGCTCACCCAGTCAAGACACCACGAAGCCTCTCCGTCCCAGCGCTCAGTGCTAGCTCCGCAGTCCTGTCCCCTCATCCGCATCTCCTCCAGTCCCTCCAAACTCTGCAGTCCTGTCCCCTCATCCGCACCTCCTCCAGTCCCTCCAAACTCTGCAGTCCTGTCCCCTCATCCGCACCTCCTCCAGTCCCTCCAAACTCTGCAGTCCTGTCCCCTCATCCGCACCTCCTCCAGTCCCTCCAAACTCTGCAGTCCTGTCCCCTCATCCGCATCTCCGCCAGTCCCTCCAAACTCTGCAGTCCTGTCCCCTCATCCGCATCTCCGCCAGTCCCTCCAAACCGACTCCAGTGTGGCAGACACCCAGCAGCTGGTCTCCATGGCCAAAAGGCTCCCGGGAGGCAGATCCAGAAGTCCACAAAAAAAAGCACCACAGAGGTCACGAAAGTGCCACCCCTTGTCACACAGTCCCAAAGGGTCCCGAACCAAAAGGCAAAAAAATATAATAAGACATGAAAACAGGAGGGAAACACAAAAGGATGAAACAAGAGCACAGAGCTCCTGCCTACAGCAGCCACTACAGCAGCGCCATCTTGGAAATATAGTAGTTAAAGTAGTTGGGAAAGGGCATGTTCACCACTATGTTACGTCACCTTTTCTTTTAACAACACTCAATAAACGTTTGGGAACTGAGGAAATTAATTGTTGAAGCTTTGAAAGTGGATTTTTTTCAATCAATCAATCAATCAATGTTTACTTATATAGCCCTAAATCACTAGTGTCTCAAAGGGCTGCACAAACCACAACACAAACCACTACGACATCCTCGGTAGGCCCACATAAGGGCAAGGAAAACTCACACCCAGTGGGACGTCGGTGACAATGACGACTATGAGAACCTTGGAGAGGAGGAAAGCAATGGATGTCGAGCGGGTCTAACATGATACTGTGAAAGTTCAATCCATAATGGATCCAACACAGTCGCGAGAGTCCAGTCCAAAGCGGATCCAACACAGCAGCGAGAGTCCCGTTCACAGCGGAGCCGCAGGAAACCATCCCAAGCGGAGGCGGATCAGCAGCGCGGAGATGTCCCCAGCCGATACACAGGCGAGCAGTACATGTCCACCGGATCGGACCGGACCCCCTCCACAAGGGAGAGTGGGACATAGGAGAAAAATAATTTTTTTTCCCATTCTTGTTTTATGTAGAGCTTCAGTCGTTTAACAGTACGGGGTCTCGGCTGTCGTATTTTACGCTTCATAATGCACCACACATTTTTGATGGGAGACAGGTATGGACTGCAGGCGGGCCAAGAAAGTACCCGAACTCTTTTTTTATGAAGCCAAGCATTGTCTTGCTGAAATAAGCAGGGGCGGCCATGAAAAAGACGGCGCTTACATGGCAGCACATGTTCCAAAAGCTGTATGTACCTTTCAGCATTAATGGTGCCTTCACAGATGTGTAAGTTACCCATGCCTTGGGCACTAATGCACCCCCATACCATCACACATGCTGGCTTTTCAACTTTGCGTCGATAACAGTCTGGATGGTTCGCTTCCATTTTGGTCGAATGTTTCCAAAAACAATTTGAAAACAATTTTTTCAAAAATATTCCAGCTAGTTAGTTTTTCTCTTCTTTTTTAGGGTTGAATTTTGAATTTTAAAGAGTCGAAATTGGAGATAAATTATGTTTCAAAATAAAATTTTCATTTTTTTCGTATTTCCTCCCCTTTTAAAACGTTCAATTAAGGTTTTTTTTCATCATTTATTCTCTACAAAAAAACTTCCGTGAAAGGAAAAAAATGTACGACGGAATGACGGACAGAAATGGCAGGATAGCTCGGTTGGTAGAGTGGCCGTGCCAGCAATTTGAGTGGTTGCAGGTTCGATTCCCGCTTCCGCCATCCTAGTCACTGCCGTTGTGTCCTTGGGCAAGGCACTTTACCCACGTGCTCCCAGTGCCACCCACACTGGTTTAAATGTAACTTAGATATTGGGTGTCACTATGTAAAGCGCTTTGAGTCATTAGAGAAAAGCGCTATATAAATATAATTCACTTCAAATGCCCATTTTTTTTATATATATAGATTTATTTATTAAAGGTAAATTGAGCAAATTGTCTATTTCTGGCCATTGATTTAAGTGTGTATCAAACTGGTAGCCCTTGGCATGAATCAGTACCCAAGAAGTAGCTCTTGCTTTCAAAAAGGTTGCTGACCCCTGCTCTAAGCAGTATAGCTGTATAGCTAGGTTGGTAGAATGGCCGTGCCAGAACCTTGAGGGTTCCAAGTTTGATCCCCGATTCCCCTTCTTGCCGTTGCGTCTTTGGGCAAGACACTTTTTTCTTTTTTATGAATATCATATGTGAAACCGGTGGTCTTTTGTCAAGCTATACGACAATATAGCCCAGTTGGTAGAGTGGCCGTGCCAGCAACTCGAGGGTTCCAGGTTCGATCCCCGCTTCCGTCATCCTAGTCACTGCCGTTGTGTCCTTGGGGCAGGAAACCTTACCCACCTGCTCCCAGTGCCACCCACACTGCTTTAAAATATAACTTGATTATAGGGTTTCACTATGTAAAGCGCTTTGAGTCACTAGAGAAAAGCGCTATATAAATATAATTCACTTCACTTCACTTCAAATGTGGACTCGTCAGTCCACAGAACACTTTTCCACTTTGCATCAGTCCATCTTAGATGATCTCGGGCCCAGAGAGGCAGGCGGCGTTTCTGGATGTTGTTGACAAATGGCTTTCGCTTTGCATAGTAGAGCTTTAACTTGCAGTTACAGATGTAGCGACCAACTGTATTTAGTGACAGTGGTTTTCTGAATTGCTCCTGAGCACATGTGGTGATATCCTTTAGAGATTGATGTCGGTTTTTGATACAGGGATGGAAGGTCACGGTCATTCAATGTTGGTTTCCGGCCATGCTGCTTACGTGGAGTGATTTCTCCAGATTCTCTGAACCTTTTGATGATATTATGGAGCGTAGATGTTGAAATCCCTAAATTTCTTGCAATGTCACTTTGAGAAAGGTTGTTCTTAAACTGTTTGACTATTTGCTCACGCAGTTGTGGACAAAGGGGTGTACCTCGCCCCATCCCAGTTTTGTGGGAAGCTGTTTTTATAGCCAATCATGGCACCCACCTGTTCCCAATTAGCCTGCACACCTGTGGGATGTTCCAAATAAGTGTTTGATGAGCATTCCTCAACTTTATCAGTATTTATTGCCACCTTTCTCAACCTTTTTGTCACGTGTTGCTGGCATCAAATTCTTAGCAAAAAAAAAATGTTTATCAGTTTGAACATGAAATATGTTGTCTTTGTAGCATATTCAACTGAATATGGCTTGAAAATGATTTGCAAATCATTGTATTCTGTTTATATTTACATCTAACACAATTTCCCAACTCATATGGAAATTGGGTTTGTATGTTTAACAGTAGTAAACATTTCCCAAATAACCGTGCAGGTTTAAGTGAGGTGTTGTTTGAAATCCTTTCGATAGTGTAGCTGAGAAAAGGCAACTTTTGAGGGGAATGCGAGTGTTTATAGAGTTTTAGTACGCAGCTGTGCCTCGCTGTGAGGAGATTGGAAACACTAAATAAGGCCTCAAGGACACCTCCTTCTAGAAACAAACAAGAAAAGGAAACAAAGAATGAGAAAAAAAAAATCCAGACTGTTAAATTCCAGAATTTCTAGGCGCAGCAAAGGCGTTGAGGGGATCCGGTTTGGTGGCCACGGGATTAGGTCTCTGCTTTTTGCAGATGATGTAGTCCTGATGGCTTCATCTGGCCGGGATCTTCAGCTCTCACTGGATTGGTTCGCAGCCGAGTGTGAAGCGACCGGAATGAGAATCAGCACCTCCAAGTCCGAGTCCATGGTTCTCGCCCGGAAAAGGGTGGAATGCCATCTCCGGGTTGGGGAGGAGACCCTGCCCCAAGTGGAGGAGTTCAAGTACCTAGGAGTCTTGTTCACGAGTGAGGGGGAAGAGTGGATCGTGAGATCGACAGGCGGATCGGTGCGGCGTCTTCAGTAATGCGGACGTTGTACCGATCCGTTGTGGTGAAGAAGGAGCTGAGCCGGAAGGCAAAGCTCTCAATTTACCGGTCGATCTACGTTCCCATCCTCACCTATGGTCATGAGCTTTGGGTCATGACCGAAAGGATAAGATCACGGGTACAAGCGGCCCAAATGAGTTTGGGTCTCTCCCTTAGAGATAGGGTGAGAAGCTCGGCCATCCGGGAGGAACTCAAAGTAAAGCCGCTGCTCCTCCACATCGAGAGGAGCCAGATGAGGTGGTTCGGGCATCTGGTCAGGATGCCACCCGAACGCCTCCCTAGGGAGGTGTTTAAGGCACGTCCAACCGGTAGGAGGCCACGGGGAAGACCCAGGATACGTTGGGAAGACTATGTCTCCCGGCTGGCCTGGGAACGCCTCGGGATCCCCCGGGAAGAGCTAGACGAAGTGGCTGGGGAGAGGGAAGTCTGGGCTTCCCTGCTTAGGCTGCTGCCCCCGCGACCCGACCTCGGATAAGCGGAAGATGATGGATGGATGTTTAATTTCTGCCTAGAAATATTGAGGTTGAAGTACGAAATTCCACCCGTGGATCCCCTTTTCAGTACACTGTCTCCAGACACAAGACCCTGAGAGCAGCTGAAAAAGCTGAGGGAGCGAATTATTTATCCGTGAGCTTCATGTTTTATGGAGCAAACGACAGAACATGGTGCGTCCTCCTCTTCCTTCATGTTCTGTGTCCCGTCACCATGGCCACCAGGGGGGGGGGAGGCGACCATGATGGCCCGCAGAAAAGAGCTGTCGACCACCCGTCTCACGTCGACGACACTGATGACTTGTGAGAGGCGGAAGCATGGCGACGTTTCCTCTTTGGGTAAATAGTTCTGCATCTTTCCCAAGTTCTGCATAGGTGTAGGGTTTGGTTTCCCAAAAAGAACGCTTTAGGCCAGGGGTCGGGAACCTTTTTGGCTGAGAGAGCCATGAAAGCCAAATATTTCGAAATGTATTTCCTTGAGAGCCATATCATATTTTTTAACACTGAATACAACTAAATGTGTGCATTTTTAAGTAAGACCAACATTTTTAGAGTATAATAAGTCTCTTATTCTTTTTAATAACATTGTTATTCTGAAGCTAACCAATAATAAATCAAATGTCATGTCTGTTGATCATGTTTTTGTTTGGCCATGTGCTGTTTGTCCTTTGGACTCTTTAATCCATCCATCCATCCATCATCTTCCGCTTATCCGAGGTCGGGCCGCGGGGGCAACAGCCTAAGCAGGGAAACCCAGACTTCCCTCTCCCCAGCCACTTAGTCTAGCTCTTCCCGGGGGATCCCGAGGCGTTCCTAGGCCAGCCGGGAGACATAGTCTTCCCAACGTGTCCTGGGTCTTCCCCGTGGCCTCCTACCAGCTGGACGTGCCCTAAACACCTCCCTAGGGAGGCGTTCGGGTGGCATCCTGACCAGATGCCCGAACCACCTCATCTGGCTCCTCTCCATGTGGAGGAGCAGCGGCTTTACTTTGAGTTCCTCCCGGATGGCAGAGCTTCTCACCCTATCTCTAAGGGAGAGACCCAAACTCATTTGGGCCGCTTGTAGCCGTGATCTTATCCTTTCGGTCATGACCCAAAGCTCATGACCATAGGTGAGGATGGGAACGTAGATCGACCGGTAAATTAAGAGCTTTGCCTTCCGGCTCAGCTCCTTCTTCACCACAATGGATCGGTACAACGTCCGCATTACTGAAGACGCCGCACCGATCCGCCTGTCAATCTCACGATCCACTCTTCCCCCACTCGTGAACAAGACTCCTAGGTACTTGAACTCCTCCACTTGGGGCAGGGTCTCCTCCCCAACCCGGGGATGGCACTCCACCCTTTTCCGGGCGAGAACCATGGACTCGGACTTGGAGGTGCTGATTCTCAATCCGGTCGCTTCACACTCGGCTGCGAACCGATCCAGTGAGAGCTGAAGATCCCGGCCAGATGAAGCCATCAGGACTACATCATCTGCAAAAAGCAGAGACCTAATCCTGTGGCCACCAAACCGGATCCCCTCAACGCCCTGACTGCGCCTAGAAATTCTGTCCATAAAAGTTATGAACAGAATCGGTGACAAAGGACAGCCTTGGCGGAGTCCAACCCTCAGGACTCTTTAAGTTCCTGTTTTTTTCCACTCCCTTGTCTGGTTTCCTTGGTTACTCATTTTGTCCACCTGTCTCTGGTGGACAAAATGCCAGCTCACCTGCTTCCCGAGCACTAATCAGAGGCAGTATTTAAGCTCGTCTTTGCCAGTCAGTCGCCCTGTGCTGACTTGTTTCATGGCTTGCCATAGTTTCGTGCTTCATGCCATGCCAAGTAAGTTTTGTTTGGTTTATGTTCTTAGTCTGTTTATGCGTTAGCTTTGTTCTTTAGCCCAAGTTGTGCTTCCGCTGTGAGCGATTTTTGTATGTATATTTTTTTAGTTAAAATTTAATCATGTTTTTACCTAAATGCCATGTTTCGAGTAGTCCGTCTGCCTTCCAGGGAGAACGACCCCGCAGCCATATCGTATATCGCGATATGGTCTAAAAATATCGCGGTATTAAAAAAAGGCCATATCACCCAGCCCTAGATCCAACACAATTTCCCAACTCCTACGAAAACGGGGTTCGTAAGTTAGTATACACAACATTGATGGAGGGCTTTGAAGGCTAAAACGGTGACTCCCATTAGCCGCATTTTCCAAGTGTTTTAACATCTTTAAAATGCTATAGTAAAAGTAAAATGGAGGTTCCACCGTACCAGCAAAGACTGCTAATAAATACACTGTAATAGAAGACAAGTTACTCCCTAGAAAATCAAATCCTAGCCCGCTAAAAAGTGGTCATTACAGAAAACTGGCACAAGTGAACATGGAGCCATTCTTCTCCTGCCCACTCAGTCTCCTGAGAAGTAATAATTAGCAGGCAAAGACCTCCGTTTAAGATTGTGACGAGAACACACACGGCGAAAAGGTTTGATTTGCGGAAGTGGGGTAAGTTGGACTGAAACTGTAAAGGCTGAATCAGAAGCCCCCCACCCTCACCCCCTCTTTACAGAGTGATTAAAGCTGCGTGGCAGCTTCTTTCTTCCCGCTACAATAAGTGACGTGGATGTGGGGTCGGAGTAAAATCTGCGGGCTTTAAAAGTGTTTCAGTGCAAGGCGGAGGGTGGAGGCATGTAGGCAGGCAGGTCAGGATCTACAGACAATTGCAATCGCTTCCAAACGGGCATAAAAGAACTGCGTCCAAGACCCCAAAGCAGGGCGGTCCAAACTTTTTTCCCTGGGGGCCACTTTGGCCTAAAAATAATAATATTAAAGTTAAAGTACCAATGACTGTCACACACACACCAGGTGTGGTGAAAATATTCTCTGCATTTCACCCGTCATCCTTGATCACCCCCTGAGAGGTGAGGGGAGCAGTGAGCAGCAGCAGCGGCCACGCCCAGGAATCATGTTTAGTGATTTAACCCCCAATTCCTACCCTTAATGCTGAGTGCAAAGCAGGGAGGTAATGGCTCCCCCCCTCCCCCCCTGTAGGGGAGACTGGTGCACTTGGACATCGGGTGGTCTGACATAATATTGTGAAAGTCCAGTCCATAGTGACTCTAACATAATCGTGAGAGTCCAGTCCATAGTGGATCTAACATAATCGTGAGAGTCCAGTCCATAGTGGATCCAACATAATAGTGAGAGTCCAGTCCATAGTGGATCTAACATAATAGTGAGAGTCCAGTCCATAAATAGTGAGAGTCCAGTCCATAGTGGATCTAACATAATAATGAGAGTTCAGTCCGTAGTAGATCTAACATAATAGTGAGAGTCCAGTCCATAGTGGATCTAACATAATAATGAGAGTCCAGTCCATAGTGGATCTAACATAGTAGTGACAGTCCAGTCCATTGTGGATCTAACATAATAGTGTGAGAGTCCAGTCCATAGTGGATCTAACATAATAGTAAGAGTCCAGTCTATAGTGGATCTAAAATAACAGTGAGAGTCCAGTCCATAGTTGATCTAACATAATAATGAGAGTAAAGTCCATATTGGATCTAACATAATAGTAAGAGTCCAGTCCATAGTGGATCGAACATAATAGTGAGAGTCCAGTCCATAGTGGATCTAACATAATAGTGAGAGTCCAGTCCATTGTGGATCCAACATTATAGTGAGAGTCCAGTCCATAGTGGATCTAACATAATAGTGTGAGAGCCCAGTCCATAGTGGATCTAACATAATAGTGTGAGAGTCCAGTCCATAGTGGTTCTATTATAATAGTGTGAGGGTCCAGTCCATAGTGGATCTAACATAACAGTGAGAGTCGAGTCCAAAGTGTATCTAACATAATAGTGAGAGTCCAGTCCATAGTGGATCCAACATACTAGTGTGAGAGTCCAGTCCATAGTGGATCTAACATAATAGTGAGAGTCCAGTCCATAGTGGATCTAACATAATAGTGAGAGTCCAGTCCATTGTGGATCCAACATTATAGTGAGAGTCCAGTCCATAGTGGATCTAACATACTAGTGTGAGAGTCCAGTCCATAGTGGATCTAACATAATAGTGAGAGTCCAGTTCATAGTGGATCTAACATAACAGTGAGAGTCCAGTCCAAAGTGTATCTAACATAATAGTGAGAGTCCAGTCCATAGTGGATCCAACATACTAGTGTGAGAGTCCAGTCCATAGTGGATCTAACATAATAGTGGGAGTCCAGCCCATAGTGGATCTAACATAATAGTGAGAGTCCAGTCCATTGTGGATCCAACATTATAGTGAGAGTCCAGTCCATAGTGGATCTAACATACTAGTGTGAGAGTCCAGTCCATAGTGGATCTAACATAATAGTGAGATTCCAGTCTATAGTAGATCTACAATAATAGTGAGAGTCCAGTCCACCTTGGATCTAACATAATAATGAGAGTCCAGTCCATAGTGGATCTAACATAATAATGAGAGTCCAGTCCATAGTGGATCGAACATAATAATGAGAGTCCAGTCCATAGTGGATCGAACATAATAGTGAGAGTCCAGTCCATAGTGGATCTAACATAATAGTGAGAGTCCAGTCCATAGTGGATCTAACATAATAGTGAGAGTCCAGTCCATAGTGGATATAACATAATAGTAAGAGTTCAGTCTATAGTAGATCTAAAATAATAGTAAGAGTCCAGTCGATAGTGGATCTAAAATAATAGTGATAGTCCAGTCCATTGTGGATCTAACATAATAGTGAGAGTCCAGTCCATAGTGGATCTAACATAATAGTGAGAGTCCAGTCCATAGTGGATCTAACATAATAGTGAGATTCCAGTCTATAGTAGATCTACCATAATAGTGAGAGTCCAGTACATAGTGGATCTAACATAATAATGAGAGTCCAGTCCATAGTGGATCTAACATAATAGTGAGATTACAGTCTATAGTAGATCTACAATAATAGTGAGAGTCCAGTCCATAATGGATCTAACATAATAATGAGAGTCCAGTCCATAGTGGATCGAACATAATAGTGAGAGTCCAGTCCATAGTTGATATAACATAATAGTGTGAGAGTACAGTCCATAGTGGACCTAACATAATAGTGTGAGAGTCTAGTCCATAGTTGCTCTACCATAATAGTGAGAGTCCAGTCCATAGTGGATCTAACATAATAGTGAGAGTCCAGTCCATAGTGGATCTAACATAATAGTGAGAGTCCAGTCCATAGTGGATCTAACATAATAGTAAGAGTCCAGTCTATAGTAGATCTAAAATAATAGTGAGAGTCCAGTCCATAGTGGATCTAACATATTAGTGAGAGTCCAGTCCATAGTGGATCTAACATATTAGTGAGAGTCCAGTCCATAGTGGATCTAACCTTATAGTGAGAGTCCAGTCCATAGTGGATCTAACATAATAGTGTGAGAGTCCAGTCCATAGTGGATCTAACATAATAGTGAGAGTCCAGTCCATAGTGGATCTAACATAATAGTGAGAGTCCAGTCCATAGTGGATCTAACATAATAGTGAGATTCCAGTCTATAGTAGATCTACAATAATAGTGAGAGTCCAGTACATAGTGGATCTAACATAATAATGAGAGTCCAGTCCATAGTGGATCTAACATAATAGTGAGATTACAGTCTATAGTAGATCTACAATAATAGTGAGAGTCCAGTCCATAATGGATCTAACATAATAATGAGAGTCCAGTCCATAGTGGATCGAACATAATAGTGAGAGTCCAGTCCATAGTTGATATAACATAATAGTGTGAGAGTACAGTCCATAGTGGACCTAACATAATAGTGTGAGAGTCTAGTCCATAGTTGCTCTACCATAATAGTGAGAGTCCAGTCCATAGTGGATCTAACATAATAGTGAGAGTCCAGTCCATAGTGGATCTAACATAATAGTGAGAGTCCAGTCCATAGTGGATCTAACATAATAGTAAGAGTCCAGTCTATAGTAGATCTAAAATAATAGTGAGAGTCCAGTCCATAGTGGATCTAACATATTAGTGAGAGTCCAGTCCATAGTGGATCTAACATATTAGTGAGAGTCCAGTCCATAGTGGATCTAACCTTATAGTGAGAGTCCAGTCCATAGTGGATCTAACATAATAGTGTGAGAGTCCAGTCCATAGTGGATCTAACATAATAGTGAGAGTCCAGTCCATAGTGGATCTAACATAATAGTAGTGACGTCTTGTGAGCCAAATTGAAGACGGGCCGTAGTTTGGACCCGCCATTTTTCCACAAAAGAGCTGCAAGTGAATGAAATACACGGACAAGAAGGTTCCGTGCGAGGTATGCAGCGTGGCGTTCACGGCCGACTAAACAAAGTCTGACTTTAGCGAGACACAAGCCGCTACCCGCTTTGATTTCCAAGCGTCGAAATGGCCCAAAAAGCTTCTTGCTGCGGAGCAAATGAGCGTGTGGCGTTGTTGTCTCGCGGGCATCTCGCAAACAGGTCGGCTTTTGTCAATTATTCACACGTCTCCGTGCAGCATGCGGCGTCCCCTCAGGCCGTCTTACCTTCCAACAAAAGGGGGGCGGCAAAGTTTCGAGTACATAAATAAAAAGCGGAACACGGTCGACCTAAATGTGTGTCCTGCGCAGCGCCTAACAAAAACACTGTTTCATCCTTATCAGCTGTGTGTGCACATCAATTAGTCCCGGTGAGACTGGAGGCATAAAAACCACATCAAACCCTGGACGGGGGCCGGGATGAAACACAATGACGGACTGTCAGAGCCAAGGACTCGCACGCCTTCATTCATTACCTGCCCAAAGACTACAAACACGTCGGTGGCGTTCCTTTGAGGACATTTGCGTGAGTTCGGCCGCCGCCGAGAGCGGCGTGAGGTGCGGCGAGGTTCACCGCCTCCCCGTTCTGACTCAAGTCTGGCTTGTGTGGGCATCTCGCCCAGGCCCAGGTGGGCGGGGCTTGTAATTCAGCCTGTCACGCAGTGATGAGGTGTGCTTGCCCAGACAAGCATGAGTGAGTGAGGACAGTGTGGTCATCTTCACTGAGACACATAGGGATGGGTACTGTTTACCTTTAAAGGGGAATATTATCACAATAATAGTGAGAGTCCAGTCCATAGTGGATCTAGCATAATAGTGTGAGAGTCCAGTCCATAGTGGATCTACCATAATAGTGAGAGTCCAGTCCATAGTGGATCTAACATAATGGTGTGAGAGTCCAGTCCATAGTGGATCTAACATAATAGTGTGAGAGTCCAGTCCATAGTGGATCTACCATAATAGTGAGAGTCCAGTCCATAGTGGATCTAACATAATGGTGTGAGAGTCCAGTCCATAGTGGATCTACCATAATAGTGAGAGTCCAGTCCATAGTGGATCTAACATAATGGTGTGAGAGTCCAGTCCATAGTGGATCTAACATAATAGTGTGAGAGTCCAGTCCATAGTGGATCTACCATAATAGTGAGAGTCCAGTCCATAGTGGATCTAACATAATGGTGTGAGAGTCCAGTCCATAGTGGATCTACCATAATAGTGAGAGTCCAGTCCATAGTGGATCTAACATAATGGTGTGAGAGTCCAGTCCATAGTGGATCTAACATAATAGTGTGAGAGTCCAGTCCATAGTGGATCTAACATAATAGTGAGAGTCCAGTCCATAGTGGATCTAACATAATGGTGTGAGAGTCCAGTCCATAGTGGATCTAACATAATAGTGTGAGAGTCCAGTCCATAGTGGATCTAACATAATAGTGAGAGTCCAGTCCATAGTGGATCTAACATGTGAGAGTCCAGTCCATAGTGGATCTAACATAATAGTGTGAGAGTCCAGTCCATAGTGGATCTAACATAATAGTGAGAGTCCAGTCCATAGTGGATCTAACATAATAGTGAGAGTCCAGTCCATAGTGGATCTAACATGTGAGAGTCCAGTCCATAGTGGATCTAACATAATAGTGTGAGAGTCCAGTCCATAGTGGATCTAACATAATAGTGTGAGAGTTCAGTCCATAGTGGATCTAACATAATAGTGTGAGAGTCCAGTCCATAGTGGATCTAACATAATAGTATGAGAGTCCATTCCATAGTGGATCTAACATAATAGTGTGAGAGTCCAGTCCATAGTGGATCTAACATAATAGTGAGAGTCCAGTCCATAGTGGATCTAACATAATAGTGAGAGTCCAGTCCATAGTGGATCTAACATAATAGTGTGAGAGTCCAGTCCATAGTGGATCTAACATAATAGTGTGAGAGTCCAGTCCATAGTGGATCTAACATAATAGTGAGAGTCCAGTCCATAGTGGATCTAACATAATAGTGAGAGTCCAGTCCATAGTGGATCTAACATAATAGTGAGAGAGTCCAGTCCATAGTGGATCTAACATAATAGTGAGAGTCCAGTCCATAGTGGATCTAACATAATAGTGAGAGTCCAGTCCATAGTGGATCTAACATAATAGTGAGAGAGTCCAGTCCATAGTGGATCTAACATAATAGTGAGAGTCCAGTCCATAGTGGATCTAACATAATAGTGAGAGAGTCCAGTCCATAGTGGATCTAACATAATAGTGAGAGAGTCCAGTCCATAGTGGATCTAACATAATAGTGTGAGAGTCTAATCCATACTGGATCTAACATAATAGTGTGAGAGTCCAGTCCATAGTGGATCTAATATAATACTGAGAGTCCAGTCCATAGTGGATCTAACATAATAGTGAGAGTCCAGTCCATAGTGGATCTAGCATAATAGGGTGAGAGTCCAGTCCATAGTGGATCTAACATAATAGTGAGGTTCCAGTCCATAGTGGATCTAACATAATAGTGAGAGTCCAGTCCATAGTGGATCTAACATAATAGTGAGAGTCCAGTCCATGGTGGATCTAACATAATAGTGAGAGTCCAGTCCATAGTGGATCTAACATAATAGTGTGAGAGTCCAGTCCATAGTGGATCTGATATAATAGTGAGAGTCCAGTCCATAGTGGATCTAACATAATAGTGAGAGTCCAGTCCATAGTGGATCTAACATAATAGTGAGACTCCAGTCCATAGTGGATCTAATATAATAGTGAAAGTCCAGTCCATAGTGGATCTAACATAGTAGTGTGAGAGTCCAGTCCATAGTGGATTTAACATAATAGTGAGAGTCAAGTCCATAGTGGATCTAACATAATAGTGTGAAAGTCCAGTCCATAGTGGATCTAACATAATAGTGTGAGAGTCCAGTCCATAGTGGATCTAAAATAATAGTGATAGTCCAGTCCATAGTGGATCTAACATAATAGTGTGTGAGTCCAGTCCATAGTGGATCTAACATAATAGTGAGAGAGCCCAGTCCATAGTGGATCTAACATAATAGTGTGAAAGTCCAGTCCATAGTGGATCTAACATAGTAGTGTGAGAGTCCAGTCCATAGTGGATCTAACATAATAGTGTGAGAGTCCAGTCCATAGTGGATTTAACATAATAGTGTGAGAGTCCAGTCCATAGTGGATCTAATATAATAGTGACAGTCTTAAAGGGGTCAAATTACAGCTCAAAGCTGCGGAATAATAATAAAGAAAGAAAGAATAAAACGCTAGAAATTCAATAGGGTCCTCTGTCCCAAAGGGACATTCAGTCCCTAATACAAGGCTGTATTGCCCAGCCCTATCAGCACTGTGCCTCAAAATCCTTTGCGCCCTATGGTCCGACAAATATGGTTGCAACATAAAACATGGCGGTGTGCACTTATTATTATGCTAATGTAGCACAACGCTGTGCCCGCTAACAGTCCGCCGGAGGCGCTTGTCTTGGGGACGCGGCGTTTATCGGAGGAAAGCATCTGCTTCCCATCTGAGGCTGAGAGAGATTTGTCCGGTTCAAGTGGGCCGGCACCCCCGTGCTTGCCAAAGACAAAAGGCTTTAAATAAATTAGGCATAAAAACAAGGCGGTCTGGTTAAATATTCATACTGAAGGAGAAGGGCCCGTGGAGAAGTCCTCTTCGTCTTATCTTGAGCGGCAATTAAAGAAAACGGACTCGCCGTTTCTTCTCAACAGACCGGCGGCGACGTCAAAGATCAATGTGCTCTTTTGTTTCCACAAAAGCCGGAGGACAACAAGATCTGAGGCGCGGCATCTGCGGCGAGGAAGGGATCGCCTCGGAGTTAAGTCGGCAGAATCGCCACATGCGCTTGACCTTTATAAAACTCGCCGCAAAAACAGCTTTCAAGCCATTAACACACTTGGGAACAATTATGCCGCATGGAATTAATTAAAAAATACTGAGTCCATGGTTCTCGCCCGGAAAAAGGGTGGAATGCCATCTCCGGGTTGGGGAGGAGACCCTCCCCCAAGTGGAGGAGTTCAAGTGCCTCGGAGTCTTGTTCACGGGTGAAGGAAGAGTGGATGGTGAGATCGACAGGCGGATCGGTGCGGCGTCTTCAGTAATACGGACGTTGTACCGATCCCTTGTGGTGAAGAAGGAGCTGAGCCGGAAGGCAAAACTCTCAATTATCACCTATGGTCATGAGCTTTGGGTCATGACCGAAAGGATAAGATCACGGGTACAAGCGGCCCAAATGAGTTTGGGTCTCTCCCTTAGAGATAGGGTGAGAAGCTCTGCCATCCGGGAGGAACTCAAAGTAAAGCCGCTGCTTCTCCACATGGAGAGGAGCCAGATGAGGTGGTTCGGGCATCTGGTCAGGATGCCACCCGAACGCTTCCCTAGGGAGGTGTTTAGGGCACGTCCAACCGGTAGGAGGCCACGGGGAAGACCCAGGACACGTTGGGAAGACTACGTCTCCCGGCTGGCCTGGGAATGCCTCGGGATCCCCCGGGAAGAGCTAGACGAAGTGGCTGGGGAGAGGGAAGTCTGGGTTTCCCTGCTTAGGCTGTTGCCCCCGCGACCCGACCTCGGATAAGCGGAAGATGATGGATGGATGGATGGGTTAGGGTTTTTTACACAAATTTGGCGGGAGCCAAAACGAGTTCTTTCACAGGTCAACGATGCAATCGAACACACTAGAGCGGTGGTCCCCTACCACCGGTCCGAGTACCGGTACCAGTCCGTGAAGCATAAGGAACATGAGGAAAACATTATTTACAGTACTATGTCTGCTGTCATTAGGATGCCAATTGATAGAAACTTGCTATAGTCCATTTTAGATGAAAAATGACTGTCTTTTCGTGTCTTTAAGTCAAAGTTAAGTTACGTTAAAGTACCACTGATTGTCACACACACACACACACACACACACACACACACACACACACATTAGGTGTGGTGAAATTTTTCGTCTGCATTTGATCCACCCTCTGGGAGGTGAGGGGAGCAGTGGGCAGCAGCAGTGCCACGCCCAAGATTCATTTTTGGGGATTTAACCCCTAATTCCAACCCTTGATGCTGAGCGCCAAGCAGGGAGGTAATGGCTCCCATTCGGCCGGGGTTTGAACTCACAACCTACCCATCTCAGGGATGACACGCTAACCACTACGCCAATGAGTAAGTGCCCTGAGATCGAAAGGTTGGGGACGGGTCAAATGCAGAGGACAAATTTCATCACACCTAAGGTGTGTGGCAATCATTGGTACTTCAACTTAACTTAACTTTAACTTCAAGACAGTAATTCTTCATCTAAACTGGACGAATTACTGTTTTTTCGTGTCTTTATCACCATTTCCGGGTCTAAATTGGCTGTCAGAGTTGACCAACAATACGTCCTCATCCTTCTACTATCCTGGTGAGATTTATGATCTACAATAAACTTCCAAGAGCGAGGAAGCAGCTTACTAATCAATCATGTCAACATTGGCACACAAGCTTCTGATCACGGTGCCGCTATAAATAGTTTAGCGCTTATGATAACAATATCACTAATTAGGGACCGATGTCACATTTGGGACAGAGGACCCTATTGAATTTCTAAGGTTTTATTATTTTTATTTTTTATTATTATACCGCCGCCTCTTTGAGCTGTAATTTGACCCTCTTAACATTCTTCATAACTCACCAAATTTGACAGACACATCAGGACTGGTGAAAATTGCGATCTAATCAAAAAAAAGAAAAAAACCCAAACCTTAAAACTGCGCTCTAGCGCCCCTTAGGAAGAAAACACAGACAAAACAGTCTGTAACTTCTAGTAGGAACGTCGTAGAAACATGAAACAAAAACCACTACATAGGTCTCAGTTAGACTGTTATTTAATCCACTGACACCCCCCGGCTAAAATCAACAGGAAGTTTGCTATTCCCACCTCAATACAAAAGTTGGCTAAAAAAATGTCGCTTTTTTTTCCAAACATTATGTCCTCTGAGGCCGTTTGTCGTTTCGGTCCGACCCGGTGGCCATGATACTGCTTGCCTGTGTATCGGCTGGGGACATCTCTGCGCTGCTGATCCACCTCCGCTTGGGATGGTTTCCTGCTGGCTCCGCTGTGAGCGGGACTCTCGCTGCTGTGTCGGATCCGCTTTGGACTGGACTTTCGCGACTGTGTTGGATCCATTATGGATTGAACTTTCACAGTATCATGTTAGACCCGCTCGACATCCATTGCTTTCGTCCTCTCTAAGGTTCTCATAGTCATCATTGTCCCCGACGTCCCACTGGGTGTGAGTTTTCCTTGCCCTTATGTGGGCCTACCGAGGATGTGGTAGTGGTTTGTGTTGTGGTTTGTGCAGCCCTTTGAGACACTAGTGATTTAGGGCTACATAGGTAAACATTGATTGATTGATTGAATAGATAGATAGATAGATAGATAGATAGATAGATAGATAGATAGATAGATAGATAGATAGATAGATAGATAGATAGATAGATAGATAGATAGATAGATAGATAGATAGATAGATGGATAGATGGATAGATAGTACTTTATTGATTCCTTCAGGAGAGTTCCTTCAGGAAAATTAAAATAATAAGCAAGGAAGAGAGATTGAACCCTTCTGATTAAAAGTTAAATAAAGAGTTTTATTTACTACCCCGGTTTGGATTTTATAGCCCGAAAAGAACCACTGCGCTGCTGCTGTTGTCACAAAATGGCGGCTTTCTGCTCAGACAAAACTGTAGGACTGTCATACACACATGAAACAAAGACCTCAATGAAGGTCTCACTGAGACCTATATATCATACACTGACCACCCCCAACTAAAATCAACAGGAAGTTTGCTATTCCCACTTCAAAACAACTGCATTACATTCACCATGCATTTGAGTCTCAGAACGGCAGCACCACGGCGTCCTTATAAAATGCCCAAGCCACTTTACAACTGTTATTACTATGAGACTGATGTATAACACATGTGTATACAACTTTTTCTCTGTGTAATAATCCATCCATCCATCGTCTACCGCTTATCTGGGCTTGGGTCGCGGGGGCAGAAGCCAAAGCGGTCCCGTCCATCGCTGCTTGCAGCTTTAATATTTGGCTAATATTCAAGTGACCAAATGTGAAGGGAGTATTGTTGGTTCTATTTGTATGGTTATTTTTTGGGTTGTATATATTCACGAGTTTGAATGCATTAAAATTAGGGATGCACCGATTAATCGGTAACCGAATATATTCGGCCGAATATGGCAAAAAAAGCCACATTCGGCCTTCGGCGGAATGAGTTAAGAACAAGGCCGAATAGTGGCGTGTGACGCAATCAACCAGACTTTTGCCAAAAGGACAATAATTCATTTGTTGTGGGTTTATCCACTTTAATGCACTTTATTTTTTTTTGGGAATGCATGTTTTGTTTGAAGGGCTAATATAAATGAAAAATTGTGCTTTTTTTGAAAAGCAAAGGCTACTGGAATATTAAAAAAATGTCAATATTCAATAAAAAAATTACTTTATTTGAAAAACATGTCTAACTATTTATTCGAAGCTATTTATGCAATATAAAAAAATTTGTGAAAAACTGCATTCATTATTCGGTCACAAATTTTCATTTCGGTGCATCCCTAATTAAAATTAAATATACATCCGTCATCATGATTGACAACGATAGACAAATTCCCAAGAAAGTGAAGTTCCCTTTTAAATATTCAAATATATCCAATTGAATGCAGTTCATTCAATTGGATATTTTTTCTTCCTGTCAAAACAGAAATAAGGAATACATTTTAGTAAGAAATGATGAAGTGTTTACATGATGCACATTATATATCCAGGCTTCCGCGGGCTACATATGAAGAACTGGCACCCGGGCCTTGAGTTTGACATCCTTGGGCTCGAGGATGCCAATCCAATCCAATCCACTTTATTTATATAGCACATTTAAACAACAATAACGTTTCCAAAGTGCTGCACAGCCATGTTAAAAACAATTGTAAAAAAATAAAAATAAAATAAAATAAAATAAAATAAAGTATATGTATATATATATTATGCTCCACTAATGACTGAATAAAAACAAAAAATAAATAAATATAAAACCAATAAAAAACAATATAAAAACAAATATGATTAAAAACTACTTTAAAGGGTCAAATCAATTAAAACAGTAAAATAGAAATCAAAGTGTATAAAAAACACAGAGGACCACACAACTCACGTAGTGTTAAAAGCCAAAGAATAAAAGTGGGTCTTAAGACGAGACTTAAAAGAGTCCACTGTGGAAGCAGTTTGAACATGGAGCGGCAGAGTGTTCCAGAGCTTAGGGCCGACCACAGAGAAGGCCCTGTCTCCCCTGGTCTTAAGTCTGGTCTTGGGCACCACGAGCTGGAGCTGGCTCTCGGACCTCAGAGCGCGCGCAGGAATGTAAATTTGGATAAGGTCCGAGATATATTGAGGTGCCAGTCCATGTAAAGATTTAAAAACAAACAGCAATGTTTTAAAATCAATTCTAAAATGAACAGGGAGCCAGTGCAAACTCTGAAGAATTGGGGTTCTATGCTGGCGTTTCCTGGCCCCTGTTAAAAGTCGTGCTGCCGCGTTCTGGACTAACTGCAACCGGGAGAGAGCTTTTTTGGCTGGTGCCAGCATAAAGTGCATTGCAGTAGTCCAGGCCCCTTCAAATAAAAGCATGCACCACTTCTTCAAAAAGGTTAAAAGATAAAAAAGGTTTAACCTTTACTAAAAGACGAAGGTGATAAAAACACGATTTTAAAACGCCATTGACTTGTCTAGTTTAAAATCGCTGTCTATAGTGACGCTTAGATTTTTAAGTGCCCATCATTTAAAAATCTCGGAGCTGCAGGACTTCAATGAGCGCAGGGTCGTGTTGCACCTAATGACCCTCTCAAGAGGTACCCCAAACTACAATGAGAGGAGCCCCAGTCTGGAAAAATCCCCCAGTTGAGGCCTGCTGGTTGTACTACCTGGAGTGCCCTACTCAGTCTTTCCAAGGAATAATGTCAGACGTATAAAAAAAAAAACCCTCTGCAGATTCATGTTCACGATCCTCAAGTTAGCATCCAATCTGTGGCAAGGGGAAAATTCCGAGCTAAGCTGAGATCACATTCCGAGTAGCGGCAGTCTGTCTCTGACATGTTTGCAGAGGATGACAAACAACGTAGCCAAGAAGGAGATACAGAGTTCAATGAGTTATCGTCTAAATATGTTTTGTTTATATTAGGGTTGTCACGATACCAATATTTCGGTACCGGTTCCAAAAATGTATTTTGATACTTTTCTAAATAAAGGGCACCACAAAAATGTCATTATTGGCTTTAACAAAAAATCTTAGTGTACATGTTTATTATTGCAATTAAATCCTTAAATAAAATAGTCAACTTGTCTTTTAGTAGTAAGTAAACAAACAAAGACTCCTAATTAGAATGCAGTAACACATTGTGTCATTTATACACCTTTTATTTTGTCTACATTGTAAAGGACAAACTGTGAAAAATTATTATTAATCTACTTGTTTATTTACTGTTAATATCTGCTTACTTTCTGTTTTAACATGTTCCATCGACACTTCTGTTCAAATGTAATAATCACTTATTCTTCTCTTCTTTTATACGTGACATTAGTTTTGGATGATACCACTCATTGAGGTATCGATCCGATACCAAGTAGTTACAGGATCATACAATAAAATATAATACCTAATAAACCAATAATAATATGGTTAAGAAATACTGATGTAAAGGGTAGGCGTCGTGCTGTTTTCTGTTTTAACATGTTCTATCTACACTTCTGTTCAAATGTAATACTCACTTATTCTTCTCTTGGTAGTCAATCTATGAAATGTAGGTCTAAGCGAGACCTACATAGAGGTTTTTGTTTCATGTCTCTCCGACATTCTTACCGGAAGTTACAAGCAGTTTTGTCTGTGTTTTCTTCCTAGGAGCAGTTTTTTCAGTGTTTTATTCAAAAATAGCGCTAGAGCGCAATTTTGAGTTTTGGGGTTTGTTTTTTTCATTATATCGTAATATTCGCCAGTCCTTGTGTGTGCGCCAAGTTTGGTGACTTTTGAAGCATTTTAAAGGGGTCAAGTTACAGCGCAAAGAGGCAAAAATTTGCATTGTTTGTGAACATTTTATTTTGAAGGGGTTTTTGCCAACTTCCTGTAGATTTTTGCTGAAAGAAGTGAGTGTATGAAATTTGGGTCTAAGTCAGACCTACATAGGAGTTTTTGTTTCATGTCGCTATGACATTCCTAACAGAAGTTACATGCAGTTGTGTATGTAATTTCTTCCTAGGGGGCGCTAGAGCGCAATTTTCATTTTGGGGGATTGGTTGCTTAATATGTTGGGAAGGTTTGCTATACCGATGTGTGTGTCAAATTTGGTGAGTTTTGAAGCATGTTAAGGGGGTCAAATTACAGCGCGTAGGTGCGGAATAATAATAAAATACAGCAGTTTCAATAGGGTCCTTGGCCCATGGCAAAGGACTCTGACCCTAATTAAAAAATATTTATGCATATCAAATAACATTTAAATAAAAATTGAATGCCTCTTTTTTATTTGCAGCCTTCTGAGGTAAATATCAAACTATTTTTTTTCCACAGGCTAATAATAAATTTGAAAACAAAATAACAATAATGAATAGATCAAACATTCAGGCCTTGAAGTAGCAAGAGAAACTGCATGAATCAAACGTTAATTATTGCTCAGTTTGCTACACTGATTTGCTTTAACACAGAATATGGAACGCTTATGTAACTTAATAGTGACAAAATCAACTTTCAAAAAAACAAACCAAAAAACATCAAAGAAATAAAATTTAAATTAAAAATGCAATGCCTCTTTTCTATTTGCAGCCCTCTGAGGTAAATATCAACATTAACTTTTTCCACAGGCTAATAAATTTGAAAATAAAATGACAATGAGGTGGGCGGGGTTTGGTGGTATAGGGGGGGGGTGTATATTGTAGCGTCCCGGAAGAGTTAGTGCTGCAAGGGTTTCTGGGTATTTGTTCTGTTGTGTTTATGTTGTGTTGATGTTCTCCCGAAATGTGTGTGTCATTCTTGTTTGGTGTGGCTTCACAGTCTGGCGCATATTTGTAACAGTGTTAAAGTTGTTGATACGGCCACCCTCAGTGTGACCTGTATGACTGTTGATCAAGTATGCCTTGCGTTCACTTATATGTGTGTACAAGCCGCATATACTATGTGACTTGGCCGGCACGCTGTTTGTATGGAGGAAAAGCGAACATGACGACAGGTTGTAGAGGACGCTAAAGGCAGTGTCTTTTAGGCACGGCCCCCAATATTGTTGTACGGGTGGAATTCTGGGGAAATTCGGGAGAATGGTTGCACCGGGAGATTTTCGGGAGGGGCACTGAACTTCGGGAGTCTCCCGGGCAAGTATGAGTATTATTGGTGAATGCGGTGTTACAGCTGCACTGCCGCTGTATAAAACCGGCGGGCCAGCTCTAATGTTAATTTAATATTTCCTCAAGGGCCAAATGAAGTTACACGGCGGGCCAGAGTTTGACACCCATTCTTTTACTATTTTTCATCTTAACTGGGAAAGGTGAGGCGGAGGGGGCCCTTTGGAAGTTGGACACGTCTCTAGTAGCAGCAGCAACTTAAACCGTCCCACGCACCAAACAAGTCACTGATGGATCGCTTTGTCGCTGCTCAAAGTGGACATTGCAGGTTGTGGTTGCCGCGGCAACACCTTTCTACACCGGGTCTCTCTGTAGGACGAAAAAGCCGCGTACACAGATAAAACAAGAGGGGCAATATCACCGACCTGGAGAGTCTAAAGGAGCCGAGCAGACAAGCGGGAGGGTAAATCGTGCATGCCTGAACAGGACACGGTTCAGGGTGGCGCGAGGGAGGAAGGGGCTTGTGGGGGCTCGTCTGTGCGTGCCAGCCTTAGACGTCTCACACGGGCGGACACAAAAGAAAAGTCAAAGTCAGAAACGACACGGGGCCGGCTCGCTTGAACGCGCACCAAAACAAACAGGCCGACGCGGGGGTAAGATTACGCCGCGGCTGCTGTCAAAACAGCCGAGCCCGCACTTATTTTGACGACAAAAGGGCCATACGGGGTCTTGTTGACACGGCGGGGGTAGTACCCTCACGCGTCCCCCCCGGCTCTGTCGGGCTGCGACTTGAAAACTCAATTATCCAATTAGCTGAAGTAGCGGCCAGACAGCCGGGCGATGACGGCTGCAACACCTGCGGGGTGCGCGGTGTGAGGCCCGCACCAGGCCTGCGGGATTCTTTCCACCCGGGAACAGGACCAGCTCTCTGGTCCGAGGTTTAGTTCAAACTCCACACAGACCAAAGTACTTTTGGTGCGTGTATTAACTCCCAAACAGTAACAAAACGCTTCCTATGACGTCCTCTCAGAGGACAATGCTATTGAAAGTAGACTTGCATTAACTTTAAAGGTGCCTCAAAATCCGACGCTAAAACTAGATATTACATTAAAACGGTTCTTTTTCTCATTAGGACAGAGCCAAACCCTCCTTAAGATGTGACTTTAAGGTTTTACTACTTACGTATAAAATACTACACGGTCTAGCTCTATCCTATCTTGCCGATTGTATTGTACCATATGTCCCGGCAAGAAATCTGCGTTCAAAGGACTCCGGCTTATTAGTGATTCCCAAAGCCCAAAAAAAGTCTGCGGGCTATAGAGCGTTTTCCGTTCGGGCTCCAGTACTCTGAGATTCCACCTCAGCAGAAGCATTTAAGTCTCACCTTAAAACTCATTTGTATACTCTAGCCTTTAAGTAGACTCCATTTTTAGACCAGTTGATCTGCCGTTTCTTTTCTTTTTCTCCTATGTCCCACTCTCCCTTGTGGAGGGGGTCCGGTCCGATCCGGTGGCCATGTACTGCTCGCCCGTGTATCGGCTGGGGACATCTCTGCGCTGCTGATCCGCCTCCGCTTGGGATGTTTTCCTGCTGGCTCCGCTGTGAACGGGACTCTCGCTGCTGTGTCGGATCCGCTTTGGACTGGACTCTCGCGGCTGTGTTGGATCCATTATGGATTGAACTTTCACAGTATCATGTTAGACCCGCTCGACATCCATTGCTTTCCTCCTCTCCAAGGTTCTCATAGTCATCATTGTCACCGACGTCCCACTGGGTGTGAGTTTTCCTTGCCCTTATGTGGGCCTACCGAGGATGTCGTAGTGGTTTGTGCAGCCCTTTGAGACACTAGTGATTTAGGGCTATATAAGTAAACATTGATTGATTGATTGATTGATTGATTGATTGATTGTTTTTCAACCTTTTTTGAGCCAAAGCACATTTTTGGTGTTGGAAATAATGCGGAGGCACACCACCAGCAGATATCATTAAAGGGGAACATTATCACAATTTCAAAAGGGTTAAAAACAATAAAACATCAGTTCCGAGGGGCTTGTTGTATTTTTTTTCAAAATTTTACCGGTCTCGGAATATCCCTAAATCAGGGGTGCCCACACTTTTTCTGCAGGCGAGCTACTTTTCAATTGACCAACTCGAGGGGACCTACCTCATTTATATATATCATTTATATCTATTTATTTATGAAAGAGACATTTTTGTAAACAAGTTAAATGTGTTTAATGATAATACAAGCATGTGTAACACATATAGATGTCTTTCTTTCACAAAGACAAGAATATAAGTTGGTGTATTACCTGATTCTGATAACTTGCATTGATTGGAATCAGACAGTAATGATGATAACGCCCACATTTTCAAATGGAGGAGAAAAAAAGTTGTCCTTTCTTTACATACCACATGAAAGTGGTTGGTTTTTGGCATCTAATTCATCCAGCTTCCATACACTTTACAAGAAAAACATTGGCGGCAAATTCCGTAGCTTGCTTGATTGACATTCACGGCACCCGAGGGTCTTGTGAGATGACGCTGGCTGCTGCCAGTTCATTATTATGAAAAAATGACAGAGAGGAAGGCGAGAAACACTTTTTATTTCAACAGACTTTCGCGCCGTCCCTTCCGTCAAAACTCTAAAGGCCGACTGCACATTTCCTATCTTCACAATAAAAGCCCTGCTTCATGCTGCCTGCGCTAACAAAATAAGAGTCTCGGAAAGCTGGCGTGCACAAGTGATGTGCACGCCAGCTTTCTGAGGGATCGCTTGTGCACGCCAGTTTTCCGAGACTCTGTATTTAGTTAGCGCAGGCAGCATGAAGCAGGGCTTTTATTGTGAAGATAGGAAATGTGCAGTCGGCCTTTAGAGTTTTGACGGAAGGTACGGCGCGAGAGTCTGTTGACATAAAAAGTGTTTCTCGCCTTCCTCTCGGTCATATTTTCATAATAATGATCTTGCAGCAGCCAGCGTCATCTCACAAGACCCTCCGGTACCGTGAATGTCATTTAAGTGACGTCTTAGTGAAGATTGATGATCACTAATTTTTAGGTCTATTTTTTTTAAAAGCCTGGCTGGAGATCAACTGACACACCCGCCGCGGTCGACTGGTAGCTTGCGATTGACCTAATGGGCACCCCTGCCCTAAATAAAGCTTTAAAGTGCCTTATTTTCGGCTCTCTGCGAAGACACTGGCCATTTCCCTGTGACGTCACACAGTGCTGCCAATGTAAACAAACAATGGGAATAGCACAGCAAGATATATCGACATTAGCTCGGATTCAAACTCGGATTTCAGAGACTTAAGCGATTCAACAGATTACGCATGTATTGAAACAGATGGTTGGAGTATGAAAATATTGAAGAAGAAACTGAAGCTATTGAGCGAATTCATAGTCATAGCATGGCCGAATAGCTGCGTTAGCATCGCCGGTAAAATGTGCGGACCAAACGATCAGGACTTTCGCGTCTTTTGACACTGGAGCAACTTAAATCCGTCGATTGGTAAGTGTTTGTTTCGCGTTAAATGTGGGTGGAAGGAAAGGTAATATAGTTGCAAATGCATCTACAGGTTATCCATACATCTCTGTGCCATGTCTGCTTTAGCACCGCCGGTAAATAGCATGTTAGCATCGATTAGCTGGCAGTCAACATCAACAAAACTCACCTTTGTGATTTCGTTGACTTTATCGTTGCAAATGCATCTGCAGGTTATCCATACATCTCTGTGCCATGTCTGTCTTAGCATCGCCGGTCAAATGTGGAGACACTCTGGCACATTCAATGGGGTCTGGCGGCAGACACTTTCGCATCTTCGGGCCAGTGGTGCAACTTGAATCCCTCCCTGTTAGTGTTGTTACACCCTCCGACAACACACCCACGAGGCATGATGTCTCCAAGGTTCCAAAAAAATTGTCAAAAAAACGGAAAATAACAGAGCTGAGACCCGGTGTTTGTAATGTGTTGAAAATGAAAATGGTGGCTGTGTTACCTCGGCGACGTCACATTCTGACGTCATCGCCTCCAGCGTGATAAACAGAAAGGCGTTTAATTCGCCAAAATTCGCCCATTTAGAGTTCGGAAATCGGTTAAAAAAATAGATGGTCTTTTTTGTGCACCATCAAGGTATATATTGACGCTTACATAGGTCTGCTGATAATGTTCCCCTTTAAAAAAACAAAACTCAGTTGTCGCAATTGTTGGATACGACATTAAAGCAGCCCTGCGATGAGGTGCCGACTTGTCCAGGGTGTAGGTGCCTTCCGCCTTAGTGAGGCTAAAGATAGGCTCCAGCGAACCCCCAGCGAATCCAAAAGGGACATTTAACCCTTTTTCGATTACGGTTGCACCTCCTGGTAACCCAGCACCTCCAAAACCCTCAAATCTAGACTTCAAACATCCCAAAATAAGCTAGTCCGGTTACTTTTAGACCTCCACCCCAGATCACACCTCAATCCAACCCACTTCTCCAAAGTGGGCTGGCACAGGGTGGAGGACAGAGTCAAACAACTTGCACTGAGCCTAGTCTATAAAATCCGCTACACCTCCTTAATACCAAAGTACATGTCAAACTACTTCCTTAACGTAAAAAACCGCCATAACCACAACACCAGGGGGAGCTCCACAAACCACGTTAAACCCAGATTCCGATCTAACAAAGGTCTTAACTCATTCTCTTTCTATGCCACATCAATGTGGAATGCACTCCCAACAGGTGAAAAAGGAAGTGCATCTCTATATTCCTTCGAAAGCGCTCTAAAACAACACCTCCAGGCAACTTCAACAATTTACTAATACCCTCCTCCATTCACATCCCATCTCCCCGGATTATAAACAACTCAAATGTACTTCTAATGTATTTACTTGTTCTTATGCTATGTGAACTCACTATGTTCTCTGCTGGCTGTACATCCATCCATCCATCCATTTCTACCGCTTATTCCCTTTCGGGGTCGCGGGGGATGCTGGCGCCTATCTCAGCTACAATCGGGCGGAAGGCGGGGTACACCCTGGACAAGTTTCCACCTCATCGCAGGGCCAACACAGATAGACAGACAACATTCACACTCACATTCACACACTAGGGACCATTTAGTGTTGCCAATCAACCTATCCCCAGGTGCATGTCTTTGGAAGTGGGAGGAAGCCGGAGTACCCGGAGGGAACCCACGCATTCACGGGGAGAACATGCAAACTCCACACAGAAAGATTCCGAGCCTGGATTTGAACCCAGGACTGCAGGAACTTCGTATTGTGAGGCAGACGCACTAACCCCTGTGCCAACATATCCTACTAAATAAGACCTACACTCTTTCAATGTCCACATTTCTCTGTTGATGTAATTGTTGATGACTGAAGTACTGATATCAACCAAAGCTCCTCATTGTAAATAATTCAATGTACATACTATGATGATTAACTTGTGTGATGACTGTATTATGTTGATAGTATATATTTGTACCATGAATTGTTTAACGTGGACCCCGACTTAAACAAGTTGAAAAACGTATTGGGGTGTTACCATTTAGTGGTCAATTGTACGGAATATGTACTGAACTGTGCAATCTACTAA
Source organism: Nerophis ophidion (assembly GCF_033978795.1). Taxonomy (NCBI): domain Eukaryota; kingdom Metazoa; phylum Chordata; class Actinopteri; order Syngnathiformes; family Syngnathidae; genus Nerophis; species Nerophis ophidion. The sequence goes on along the minus strand of NC_084618.1, from coordinate 10,407,484 downwards.
TAAAAGTATCAATCAATCAATCAATCGGTAAAAAAAGAATGGATGGATGGACTTTAAAGCAGGCCTGGGCAAACATGTGATGCATACACTGAAACTGAACTGAACTCTCTTCCCCCGGCTCTATGCTGCCATTCAAGCTGCACGCTGACTGCTCTAAAGCAAAGCCAGGGTTTCCCGACTAACACTTTGTACAAAACACGAGAATGTCTAGTAACGACATCACCACACAGCGAGACATGTCGTCTCCGACACGGACGACACAACATTTTCAGTAGCGAGAACATCTCGGTCGTGACACGAGATTGTTTCACGCCGCCGTCTGCGTGCGTGCGCCCGCCTGTCAGACCGCGAGTTAAAAACACCCCGGGGTTACTTCCTGACTCATTCTTGACAGCTCTTCAGAAGGCCCCGATGACGTTTTGTTTTTGTTTTCTCGCAAATGGTTTGAAGTGTAATTAGACGGCGGCGTGTTCATGTGTGACAGGTCGGATGGGTTCGACACGGGCCATTCGAGGGGGGTCTCGACGATGGCACCTCGCTCCGATTTGCTTCTTGCAGACAACTTGCCGCTTTGATGCTTTCTTTGAAGTGACTACGCCGATCAAAGAGAACATCTGAAGGCGGAATGTTTGTCTCAACTTGATGAGAAGTGTGTTGTTGCTTTTGAGGTAATGATCCACTACACCTGTGTAATTAAGCAGCGACGTGGCACCAAAGCTTGGGGGGGGGTGTATATTGTACCTACCAACCTTGCTCAGCAACTCCGACATAGAAAAAAACAACAATTTTTTTTTTTGTATTGATATCAATTACATGTTTATCAAGATGTGTATTAATACTGTTTCATCGCCCAACCCTACACAGACAACAACAAAACTCAATGCAAGCACATATTTGAAAAAGAAAGGCCAGAGAGAAGAAGTTCAGGTCCAAAGGTGGACTTTGGTTGAAGAATGTTTTTGTGTGACCTGCCATGTAATAAAAACCAGCGACAAATTAGAGGCCCGGAAAGACACGACTCAGCAGAGTTCAAACCGGGGTTGAGGGCGAGGTCACTCATTACGCAAACATTCTCCAGTCACGGCGCAGATTAGCACGTGGAGTGTCAACACTCCGCTGTTGGCGTTCGCGGTGAGCGCGGACGCTCTTTCCTTAAGGGCAGTAAAAAAGCTTTCAGGCTGGCAATAATAACAGCCATCTTCAGATGCTCGCACAAAATAAAAGAGGACTTTCAAGAAGACAAGAAGTTGTCTGCAGCGTCTGACGGCTACTAAGTATAGCACACCTCTTCAAAGCATCCTGGTATTAAATATGAATATATTTGGGGGGAATATGCCTACTACATTGCAAAGGAAAAAACATCATGCCTAGTGAGTAGGATGGGTACCGAATCCAATCCTTTTAGACCAGTTGATCTACCGCTTCTTTTCTTTCTCCTATGTCCCCCCCTCCCTTGTGGAGGGGGTCCGGTCCGATGACCATGGATGAAGTACTGACTGTCCAGAGTCGAGACCCAGGATGGACCGCTCGTCGGGACCCAGGATGGACCGCTCACCTGTATCGGTTGGGGACATCTCTACGCTGCTGATCCGCTTGAGATTGTTTCCTGTGGACGGGACTCTCACTGCTGTCTTGGAGCCACTATGGATTGAACTTTCACAGTATCATGTTAGACCCGCTCGACATCCATTGCTTTCGGTCCCCTAGAGGGGGGGGTTGCCCACATCTGAGGTCCTCTCCAAGGTTTCTCATAGTCAGCATTGTCACTGGCGTCCCACTGAATGTGAATTCTCCCTGCCCACTGGGTGTGAGTTTTCCTTGCCCTTTTGTGGGTTCTTCCGAGGATGTTGTAGTAATGATTTGTGCAGTCCTTTGAGACATTTGTGATTTGGGGCTATATAAATAAACATTGATTGATTGATTGATTGATTCTTCGGGACTGACCAAATCCAACAATGCCTCGTGAGTAGGATGTGTACCGAAACCAATCCTTCTTTGGGACTGAGCAAATCCAACAATGCCTTGTGAGTAGGATGGGTACCGAATCCAATCCTTCTTCAGGACTGACCAAATCCAACAATGCCTCGTGAGTAGAATGTGTACCGAAACCAATCCTTCTTTGGGACTGAGCAAATCCAACAATGCCTTGTGAGTAGGATGGGTACCGAATCCAATCCTTCTTCGGGACTGAGCAAATCCAACAATGCCTCGTGAGTAGGATGGTTACCGAATCTAATCCTTCTTTGGGACTGACCAAACCCAACAATGCCATGTGAGTAGTATGGGTACCGAATCCAATCCTTCTTCAGGACTTACCAAATCCAACAATGCCTTGTGAGTATGATGGGTACCGTATCCAATCTTTCTTCGGGACTGACTGAATCCAACAATGTCTTGTGAGTAGGATGGGTAGCGAATCTAATCCTTCTTTGGGACTGACCAAATCTAACAATGCCTTGTGAGTAGGATGGGTACCAAAACCAATCCTTCTTTGGGACTGACCAAATCCAACAATGCCTCGTGAGTAGGATGTGTACCGAAACCAATCCTTCTTTGGGACTGAGCAAATCCAACAATGCCTTGTGAGTAGGATGGGTACCGAATCCAATCCTTCTTCGGGACTGACCAAATCCAACAATGCCTCGTGAGTAGGATGTGTACCGAAACCAATCCTTCTTTGGGACTGACCAAATCCAACAATGCCTTGTGAGTATGATGGGTACCGTATCCAATCTTTCTTCGGGACTGACTGAATCCAACAATGTCTTGTGAGTAGGATGGGTAGCGAATCTAATCCTTCTTTGGGACTGACCAAATCTAACAATGCCTTGTGAGTAGGATGGGTACCAAAACCAATCCTTCTTTGGGACTGAGCAAATCCAACAATGCCTTGTGAGTAGGATGGGTACCAAAACCAATCCTTCTTTGGGACTGACCAAATCCAACAATGCCTCGTGAGTAGGATGTGTACCGAATCCAATCCTTCTTTGGGACTGACCAAATCCAACAATGCCTCGTGAGTAGTATGGTTACCGAATCTAATACTTCTTTGGGACTGACCAAACCCAACAATGCCATGTGAGTAGTATGGGTACCGAATCCAATCCTTCTTTGGGACTGACCAAATCCAACAATGCCTCGTGAGTAGGATGTGTACCGAAACCAATCCTTCTTTGGGACTGAGCAAATCCAACAATGCCTTGTGAGTAGGATGGGTACCGAATCCAATCCTTCTTCGGGACTGACCAAATCCAACAATGCCTCGTGAGTAGAATGTGTACCGAAACCAATCCTTCTTTGGGACTGAGCAAATCCAACAATGCCTTGTGAGTAGGATGGGTACCGAATCCAATCCTTCTTCGGGACTGAGCAAATCCAACAATGCCTCGTGAGTAGGATGGTTACCGAATCTAATCCTTCTTTGGGACTGACCAAACCCAACAATGCCATGTGAGTAGAATGGGTACCGAATCCAATCCTTCTTTGGGACTGACCAAATCCAACAATGCCTCGTGAGTAGGATGGGTACCGAATCCAATCCTTCTTCGGGACTGACCAAATCCAACAATGCCTCGTGAGTAGGATGTGTACCGAAACTAATCCTTCTTTGGGACTGAGCAAATCCAACAATGCCTTGTGAGTAGAATGGGTACCGAATCCAATCCTTCTTCGGGACTGAGCAAATCCAACAATGCCTCGTGAGTAGGATGGGTACCGAATCCAATCCTTCTTTGGGACTGAGCAATTACAACAATGCCTGTGAGTAGGATGGGTACCGAATCCAATCCTTCTTCGGGACTGACCAAAACCAACAATGCCTTGTGAGTATGATGGGTACCGAGTCCAATCCTTCTTTGGGACTGACCAAATCCAACAATGCCATGTTACCGTACCCGGGTTACAGGTGACGTCACACCTTTGGCGATCACTCTAGCGGCACATTACCTAAGTACTTCTAGGTAATGTTGCAATTTTCAACGCCAACAAAGCAAATGACTCAAAAAAATGTGTCGATGTGAATTAAATAAGGCTCCACTTTTCCAAAAATGCGCTTTGCTAATAGCTTTGCTATTGACATGCTATTCATTAGCATTAGCGATTTTACATGGCGATCTCCATTTTCATTTTTGTTTATTTCATTAAATATTGAACAAAAAGACTATCAACCTACGTTGAAATAAATCAGAAGTGAAAAGGAGCAGAAAGAAGTATAAAAACGTATGATATATGCCCCTAATTCACAGTTACAACACGTGATGTTCAACTCAGAATAGTATTAGGGCAATATTTATTTTCGTACCATACAAAAGAAAATAAACAAAAAATGAAAGCAATCATATAATTCAAATTAATTTAGTTTCATCATCATATTTTATTTTTTAAATTACATTTTTCATCTGATTCAAACCATTCCAACTTTAAACTGTATTCGGGAATCGTGGGCTTTCCCTTGACAAATTCCCAAAAATTCCCAGATTTCCCAGGATTCCAAGTTTTCCGAGACATTTTTCAACCCACTTTAATAATTCCTCTTAATCAGGACAAAAAAAGTTTTCCCGGAATTCCGTAATACCATTTCTGAATTAAAAATGTTACTACCTCAACATTTCTCGATTGATTTGAACAATTCCCACACCAACCATCGTTCAGAACATTCACATTTTTTAGCATTTTCAAAAAATTTCCGGCTGTTCTCCAAATTCCCATAAAATTCTCATTAGAAAGATTGGGACATTGTTCAAAGTTCCACAACTCCCACATTCTTTTCCCAATTCAAACTGTTCCAACTTCATAATATTCAGCCCGTTCAGACATTGTGTGCTCCCTTTCAACAATTCTAAAAACATTCCAGGATTTTCTAGAAATCCCAGATTTTAGGGACATTTTCCCCATTCACAATGAATTCACATTTTTCAAACTTCCACAATTCCCACATTTATCAACCGATTCAAACCATTCCACATCAACACATCCTAGAAATTCAAACATCAATTGTTCCACATTTTCTAACATCATTTCCAACCTTTTTTAGTTAAGTTAAAGTACCCATGACTGTCACACACACACTAGGTGTGGCGAAATTATTCTCTGCATTGGACCCATCACCCTTGATCACCCGCTGGGAGGTTAGGGGAGCAGTGAGCAGCAGTGGTGGCTGCGCTGCACCCGGGAAACATTTTTGGTGATTTAACTTTTTCAACCCATTTCAACCGTTCTACTGTCCAAACATTCCTCTGGGTCAAGACAAAAAACCAAGTTGGTTAAAGGGGAACATTATCACAATTTCAAAACAATAAAAATCAGTTCCAAGTGGCTTGTTGTATTTTTTGAAGTTTTTTTCAAAATTTTACCGGTCCCGGAATATCCCTAAATAAAGCTTTAAAGTGCCTTATTTTCGCCGTCTTCGAAACCACTATCCATTTCCCTGTGACGTCACACAGGGCTGCCAATACAAACAACATGGCGGTTACCACAGCAAGATATAACGACATTAGCTCGGATTCAGACTCGGATTTCAGCGGCTTAAGCGATTCAACAGATTACGCATGTATTGAAACAGATGGTCGGAGTATGGAGGCAGATAGCGCAAACGAAATTGAAGAAGAAACTGAAGCTATTGAGCGAATAGCTATTGACGTTATTCGGCCATAGCGTGGGTGTACCTAATGAAGTGGCCAGTAGCATGGCTGCCTTATTAGCATCGCCGCTAAAATGTGCGGACCAAACGATCAGGACTTTCGCATCTTGTGACACTGGAGCAACTTAGATCCGTCGATTGGTAAGTGTTTGTTTCGCATTAAATGTGGGTATCTAGTTTCAAATGTACATACAGCTAGCGTAAATAGCATGTTAGCATCGATTAGCGTAGCATGTTAGCATCGATTAGCTAGCAGTCATGCCATGACCAAATATGTCTGATTAGCACATAAGTCAACAACATCAACAACACATTTAGTTGACTTAATGGTTGCAAATGCATCTGCAGGTTATCCATACATCTCTGTGCCATGTCTGTCTTAGCATCGCCGGTCAAATGTGAAAACACTCTGGCACATTCAATGGGGGTCTGGCGGCAGATTTCTTGCCAGTGGTGCAACTTGAATCCCTCCCTGTTAGTGTTGTTACACCCTCCGACAACACACCCACCAGGCGTGATGTCTCCAAGGTTCCAAAAAATAGTCGAAAAAACGGAAAATAACAGAGCTGAGACCTGGTCTTTGTAATGTGAAAATGAATATGGCGGCTGTGTTACCTCGGTGACGTCACGTTCTGACGTCATCGCTAAAAGACCGATAAACAGAAAGGCGTTTAATTTGCCAAAATTCACCCGTTTAGAGTTCGGAAATCGGTTGAAAAAATACATGGTCTTTTTTCTGCAACATCAAGGTATATATTGACGCTTACATAGGTTTGGGGATAATGTTCCCTTTTAAAGAACTCGAAAAATTCCCGGTTTCCCGGAAATTCTGTAATAGGCGAGGTTAATTATATTTATATAGCGCTTTTTCTCTAGTGACTCAAAGCGCTTCACATAGTGAAACCCAATATCTAATTTATACATTTAAACCAGAGTGGGTGGTACTGGGAGCAGGTGGGTAAAGTGTCTTGCCCAGGGACACAACGGCAATGACTAGGATGGCGGAAGCGGGGATCGAACCTGCAACTCTCAAGTTGCTGGCACGGCTGCTCTACCAACCGAGCTATACCGCCCCGTAATACCATTGGTCAATTAGAAAAACTGTTACTACTTCAACATTTCTTGACCGATTTAAACAATTCCAACAACAACCAATTCAGCTCATTCAGTACAATCATGCTCCTTATCGTTTTCTAAAATATCCCACTTTACCCAAAATTCCCAAATGTCCAGGACGTTCCCATTGAAATGAATGGGGACCTTTTCCCAAGTTGCACAATTCCCACATTTGTCCACCTATTTAAAGCATTCCAACATCAACACATTCCACTCATCCTGGACATTCAAACTAACACTTTCCCAAGTTCCAAACAAAACTCCGGTTTTCCTGGAATTTCAAACTTTTTAACATTGAAACTAAAAAAAAGAGGTTTCTGGATAGCCACAGTTGGGTCCTGGAATTGATCATTTGTATTTATTTTTTTTGTTAAAAGGAAAAATTACTCCGTACAGGAATTACTTTGAAAAACACTATGCAGGATGAGGTGGCGACTTTTCCAGGATGTACCCCGCTTTCCACATGAATGCGGCTGAGATAAGCTCCAGCCAACCCTGCGACCCCGAAAGGGACGAGCGGTAGAAAAATGGATGGATGGAACTATGCAGGATATGAATTGTGTTCCATGACAGACACGCGTAAAAAGTATGTTTGCTGTGTTCAGGCAGCCATGACAGGGATTTGACCTCATTGCTTACCTGGTTTATGGAGTTGGCTGCACAGGAGGCCAGACCCGTTCCCAGGCACGACACCGAGAAGATGAGGGGGTCAAAGGGCACCGGGGCCATTGCGTAACCAGCAGCCGCAGTCATAACCACGAGTGCTGAAATGTAGAGATAATTAGTAGGGATGCACCGAAATGAAAATTTGTGGCCGAAGCCGAATAAAATTTAAACACTTGGCCGAAGGCCGAATACCGAATACTGAATGCAGTTTTTCACAATTTTTTTAATATTGCATAAATAGCCTAGAATAAGTATTTAGACAGGTTTTTCAAATAAAGTAATTTTTTATTGAATATTGACATTTTTTTAATATTCCAGTAGCCTTTGCTTTTCAAAAAAAGCACAGTTTTTCATTTATATTAGGCCTTCAAACAAAACATGCATTCCAAAAAAAAATAAAGTGCATTAAAGTGGATAAACCCACAACAAATGAATTATTGCCCTTTTGGCAAAAGTCTGCTTAGCCACAGTAGATATGCTAATAATGTAAACAGAAGGCTTAAGTAAATCTCAATAAGTGTGTGCTTGTAACCTCATACACTTATACAGGTAGCCTACACAACAGGCTAATAATGTAAACAGAGGCCCCACTAAATCTCAATAAGTGTGTGCTTGTAACCTCATACACTTATACAGGTACACAACATATCCCAACGTCACTGCACGTTGGTTGATTGCGTCACCGGGTCCAAAAAATGCGTCACACGCCACTATTCGGCCTTGTTTTTAACTCATTCCGCCGAAGGCCGAATGTGGCTTTTTTTGCCTTATTCGGCCGAATATATTCGGTTACCGATTAATCGGTGCGTCCCTAATAATTAGTCATAAATACACAAATAGAATAACAGAGTTTTTAGATCGTGTGTGCGCTCTACCTGTGAGTTTTATTTTGCTGAGCCGGGCGTAGACGTCCGGCAGGTCGGCCACGTCCACCTTCAGCTGCTTCCACTGTCGGTCCAGACGAGCTTCACGGGCCTTGTCCATCTCCACGTAAACGTGGGGCGTCTCCTGCGAGGTTTCGGTGGCCACACCGGACGTTTCCGGGGCGACTGAGACGGAGGTTTCCTCTGCAACCGGCGACTGGATGACGGGAACTCTCTGGACCTGCCTTTCGACGGCATCGTGGGCCTCGTCCACCACGGAGAGCGCGGGGGCCTGCTTGGGGGCGACGCGCTGGTGGAGCTCTCCGACGTTCTTGGCCACATACTGCGGGGAACACACACCTGTTCAGCAGGTGTAATCATAAAGACTGGAGGAAGGAGCACCCTGGTGTCTACCTGCCGTTTCAGGAAGATGAGATGCTGATAGGTCAGCCAGTGTGACGGCTCTCTTCTGTGCAGCTGGAGGAGGCTGCGAGCGGTCTGGTTGCATCGCGGCCCATGATGGCCCACCAGTTTTTGTTGTATGCTTACTCCAAACAAACCTGCAAAAAACAAACAGGACTAATCCTTAGAGTTACACACACACAAACAGTTGTAACTTACTGACAAAAAACATAAACCCTAAACTGAACATGGTCCATTTTATCAATGCTACAAGTGTGCGGAGTACTGTTGTGTTTATCAATTAAGCGAAAGCCCATCCATCCATCTTCTTCCGCTTATCAGAGGCCGGGTCGCGGGGGCAACAGCCTAAGCAGGGAAACCCAGACTTCCCTCTCCCCAGCCACTTCGTCTAGCTCTTCCTGGGGGATCCCGAGGCGTTCCCAGGCCAGCCGGGAGACATAGTCTTCCCAATGTGTCCTGGGTCTTCCCCGTGGCCTCCTACCGGTTGGACGTGCCCTAAATGCCTCCCTAGGGAGGCGTTCGGGTGGCATCCTGACCAGATGCCCGAACCACCTCATCTGGCTCCTCTCGATGTGAAGGAGCAGCGGCTTTACGTTGAGTTCCTCCCGGATGGCAGAGCTTCTCACCCTATCTCTAAGGGAGAGACCCACCACACGGCGGAGGAAACTCATTTGGGCCGCTTGTACACGTGATCTTATCCTTTCGGTCATGACCCAAAGCTCATGACCATAGGTGAGGATGGGAACGTAGATCGACCGGTAAATTGAGAGCTTTGCCTTCCGGCTCAGCTCCTTCTTCACCACAACAGATCGGTACAACGTCCGCATTACTGAAGAGGCCGCACCGATCCGCCTGTCGATCTCACAATCCACTCTTCCCCCACTCGTGAACAAGACTCCTAGGTACTTGAGCTCCTCTACTTGGGGCAGGGTCTCCTCCCCAACCCGGAGATGGCATTCCACCCTTTACCAGGCGAGAACCATGGACTCGGACTTGGAGGTGCTGATTCTCATTCCGGTCGCTTCACACTCGGCTGCAAACCGATCCAGCGAGAGCTGAAGATCCTGGTCAGATGAAGCCATCAGGACCACATCATCTGCAAAAAGCAGAGACCTAATCCCGCGGCCACCAAACCGGAACCCCTAAACGCCTTGACTGCGCCTAGAAATTCTGTCCATAAAGGTTGTGAACAGAATGGGTGACAAAGGACAGCCTTGGCGGAGTCCAACCCTCACTGGAAATGTGTTCGACTTACTGCCGGCAATGCGGACCAAGCTCTGGCACTGATCATACAGGGAGCAGACCGCCACAATAAGACAGTCCGATACCCCATACTCTCTGAGCACTCCCCACGGGACTTCCCGAGGGACACGGTCGAATGCCTTCTCCAAGTCCACAAAGCACATGTAGACTGGTTGGGCAAACTCCCATGCACCCTCAAGAACCCTGCCGAGAGTATAGAGCTGGTCCACAGTTCCACGACCAGGACGAAAACCACACTGTTCCTCCTGAATCCGAGGTTCGACTATCCGGCGTAGCCTCCTCTCCAGTACACCTGAATAAACCTTACCGGGAAGGCTGAGGAGTGTGATCCCACGATAGTTGGAGGACACCATCCGGTCCCCCTTCTTGAAGGGAGGAACCACCACCCCGATTATAAATTAAGCGAAAGCAAAACTCAAAAATATTTAGCTTTCAGTCACAGAGAGGGTCTTATATTTAGATCAGGGGTGTCCAAACTTTATGCTTTGGAGGCCGCACTGGGCTAAAAATTATATTTTCGAAATAAAAGCGACCACAATTAGTTACAGGATCATACAATAAAATATAATACCTAATAGACCAGAGGTAGGGAACCTATGGCTCTTTTGATGACTGCATCTGGCTCTCGGATAAATCTTAGCTGACATTGCTTAACAAGGTAAGTAATGAATAATTCCGCTGGTAATCACAGTGTCACAAATATAAAACGTTCTCCATCCATCCATCCATTTCCTACCGCTTATTCCCTTTTGGTGTCGCTTGGGGGGGGGGGCTGGTGCCTATCTCAGCTACAATCATTCTCATGCATTTTAATCCATCCATCTGTTAATGGTAAGAATTATTTTTATTTATTGTTTGTTAGCTTCAGAATAACAATGTTATTAAAAAGAATAAGAGACTTATTATTCTCTAAAGATGTTGGTCTTACATAAAAATGCACGCATTTAGTTGTATTCAGTGTTTAAAAAAATATCATATGGCTCTCACGGAAATACTTTTTAAAATATTGGGCTTGTATGGCTCTATCCGCCAAAAAGGTTCCCGACCCCTGTAATAGACCAATAATAATATGGTTAAGAAATATTGATGTAAAGGGTAGGTGTCGCGCTGTTTTCTGTTTTGACATGTTCTATCTACACTTCTGTTTAAATGTAATAATCACTTATTCTTCTCTTCTTTGATACTTTACATTAGTTTTGATTGATACCGTAAATTTGGGTATCAATCCGATACCAAGTCGTTACAGATTCATACAAAGTCCTCATGTGTCCAGGGACATTACTCCTGAGCTTATAATCATAACATACATTTTATAAAAACAAAAAAAAGATGTTGTGATGCCAAAAAATAGACGTAATCATAGTAGAAATTACTAGATACGCTACTGTACTTGACATCATAGCAGTGGATGTTAGATATCGATCCACCAATGGTTTACATTTTGATGCCGGTGAGCTACAACACACAGGAATTGCTTCACTATGGCCGCTCCTTGTGTAATTGTTAGGGTTGTCCCCATACCAATACTTTAGTACCGGTACCAAAATGTATTTCTATACTTATCTAAATAAAGGGGACCACAAAAAATGTCATTATTGTTTTAATTTGAACAAAACGTCTTAGGGTACATAAAACATATGTTTATTATGTCATTTAGTCCTTAAATAAAAATGTTGAACATACTAGACAACTTGACTTTTAGTAAATAAATAAAGGCTCCTGATTAGTCTGCCTATGTATGCAGTGACATATTGTGTAATTTATCTACATATTATTTTGTCAAAATTATGAGGGACAAAGTGTAAGAATTAATTATTAATCCACTTGTTCATTTACTGTGTGACGTCATTACAAAGTCACTGAAAAACATTGTGTGACGTCATAACAATGTCACCGTACAGCATTGTGTTACGTCATAACAATGTCAAAGTAAAACATTCTGTGATGTCATAACAATGACACTGTAAAACATTCTGTGATGTCACAACAATGTAACTGTAAAACATTCTGTGATGTCATAACAATGTCACTGTAAAACATTGTGTGACGTCATAACAATTTCACCGTAAAACATTTCGCTACGTCATAAAAAGGTCACCTTAAACACTGCGTTACGTCATAAAAAAGTCACCTTAAACACACCTTAAACACTGTGTGACGTCATTACAAAGTCACTGAAAAACACTGGGTGACGTCATACAGTCACCTTAAACACTGGGTGACGTCATTACAAAGTAATCTTAAACACTGTGTGACGTCATAACAACGTCATCTTAAACACTGTGTGACGTCATAACTAAGTCACCTTAAACGCTGTGTGACGTCATAACAAAGTCACATTAAACGCTGTGTGACGTCATAACTCAGTCACCTTAAACGCTGTGTGACGTCATAACAAAGTCACCTTAAACGCTGTGTCACGTCATAACTCAGTCACCTTAAACGCTGCGTGACGTCATAACAACGTCATCTTAAACACTGTGTGACGTCATAACTCAGTCACCTTAAACACTGTGTGACGCCATAACTCAGTCACCTTAAACACTGTGTGACGCCATAACTCAGTCACCTTAAACACTGCGTGACGTCATAACGTCACCTTAAACGCTGTGTGACGCCATAACTCAGTCACCTTAAACGCTGTGTGACGCCATAACTCAGTCACCTTAAACGCTGTGTGACGTCATAACTCAGTCACCTTAAACGCTGGGTGACGCCATAACTCAGTCACCTTAAACGCTGTGTGACGCCATAACTCAGTCACCTTAAACGCTGTGTGACGCCATAACTCAGTCACCTTAAACGCTGGGTGACGCCATAACTCAGTCACCTTAAACGCTGTGTGACGCCATAACTCAGTCACCTTAAACGCTGGGTGACGCCATAACTCAGTCACCTTAAACGCTGTGTGACGCCATAACTCAGTCACCTTAAACACTGTGTGACGCCATAACTCAGTCACCTTAAACGCTGTGTGACGTCATAACTCAGTCACCTTAAACGCTGTGTGACGCCATAACTCAGTCACCTTAAACACTGTGTGACGCCATAACTCAGTCACCTTAAACACTGTGTGACGCCATAACTCAGTCACCTTAAACACTGTGTGACATCATAACTCAGTCACCTTAAACACTGTGTGACGTCATAACTGAGTCACCTTAAACGCTGTGTGACGCCATAACTCAGTCACCTTAAACACTGTGTGACGCCAAAACTCAGTCACCTTAAACACTGTGTGACGTCATAACTCAGTCACCTTAAACACTGTGTGGCGCCATAACTCAGTCACCTTAAACACTGTGTGACGCCATAACTCAGTCACCTTAAACGTTGTGTGACGTCATAACAAAGTCACCTTAAACACTGCGTGACGCCATAACTCAGTCACCTTAAACACTGTGTGACGCCATAACTCAGTCACCTTAAACACTGTGTGACGCCATAACTCAGTCACCTTAAACGCTGTGTGACGCCATAACTCAGTCACCTTAAACACTGTGTGACGCCATAACTCAGTCACCTTAAACGCTGCGTGACGTCATAACAACGTCACCTTAAACACTGTGTGACGCCATAACTCAGTCACCTTAAACGCTGTGTGACGTCATAACAACGTCACCTTAAACACTGTGTGACGTCATAACTCAGTCACCTTAAACACTGTGTGACGCCATAACTCAGTCACCTTAAACGCTGTGTGACGTCATAACAAAGTCACCTTAAACGTTGGGTGGCGTCATAACTAAGTCATCTTAAACGCTGTGTGACGTCATAACAAAGTCACCTTAAACGCTGTGTGACATCATAACAAAGTCACCTTAAACACTTGGGTGACGTCATAACAAAGTCACCTTAAACGCTGGGTGACGTCATTACTAAGTCACCTTAAACACTGTGTGACGTCAAAACAACGTCATCTTAAACACTGTGTGACGTCATAACTAAGTCATCTTAAACGCTGTGTGACGTCATAACAAAGTCACCTTAAACGCTGGGTGACGTCATAACAAAGTCACCTTAAACACTGGGTGATGTCATAACAAAGTCACTTTAAACGCTGGGTGACGTCATAACAAAGTCACCTTAAACACTGCGTGAAGTCATTACAAAGTCACTAAAAAACAGTGTGACGTCATAACAAAGTCACCTTAAACACTGCGTGACGTCATTACTAAGTCACCTTAAACACTGTGTGACGTCATAACTAAGTCACCTTAAACGCTGTGTGACGTCATTACAAAGTCACCTTAAACACTGGGTGACGTCAAAACTAAGTCACCTTAAACACTGCGTGACGTCATAACTAAGTCACCTTAAACACTGTGTGACGTCATAACAAAGTCGCCTTAAACGCTGGGTGACGTCATAACAAAGTCACCTTAAACACTGGGTGACGTCAAAACAAAGTCACCTTAAACACTGTGTGACGTCAAAACAAAGTCACCTTAAACGCTGTGTGACGTCATAACAAAGTCACCTTAAACGCTGGGTGACGTCATAACAAAGTCACCTTAAACACTGGGTGACGTCATAACAAAGTCACCTTAAACGCTGGGTGACGTCATAACAAGGTCACCTTAAACACTGCGTGACGTCATTACAAAGTCACTAAAAAACAGTGTGACGTCATAACAAAGTTACCTTAAACACTGCGTGACGTCATTACTAAGTCACCTTAAACACTGTGTGACGTCATAACTAAGTCACCTTAAACGCTGTGTGACGTCATTACAAAGTCACCTTAAACACTGGGTGATGTCATAACAAAGTCGCCTTAAACGCTGGGTGACGTCATAACAAAGCCACCTTAAACACTGGGTGACGTCATTACAAAGTTACTGAAAAACATAGTGTGAGGTCATAACAAAGTCACCTTAAATACTGGGTGACGTCATAACAAAGTCCTCTTAAACACAATGTGACGTCGTAACAAAGTCACCTTAAACACTGGGTGACGTCATAACAAAGTCACCTTAAACGCTGGGTGACGTCATAACAAAGCCACGTTAAACACTGGGTGACGTAATAATAAAGTCACCTTAAACACTGGGTGACGTCATAACTAAGTCACCTTAAACACTGGGTGACGTCATAACAAAGTCCTCTTAAACACAATGTGACGTCACAAGGGCGCATCAAGCCCAAAACATTCTTCTTTGGTAACAAGCTAATGCTAACGAGCTAGCTGTCTAGCATCCCCGCGCCCTCCACGCTCGGTGGCCTCCCCCCCCAAAGGCAGCACGGACGGTGATGTTGCACAACAGTCGGTGTTTTGTCAGCCAGAATTACCTGTGAGTCGACTACATGGCGTCTTAAACATGTTCTCGGCTCCTTCGACCTCCTTCACACGGAGCGCGTCGCCATCTTGACCTGACCCGGTGGCGGGAAGGGGAGTACTTCCGGGGCGACAACACGTCACGTGATCGGGAAAACAAATTAAACAGCTTTAAAAAGATAAACACATTCACATGATGAAATGTGTTTTTTTTTCCAAAATGGAAAAATTACACAGGAATAATAATTCTAAAAAAATATATTTTATTAATATACTAAGTAAAGTAAATATCTTGGAATTTAGCTTTTAGAACACAATTATTCTGTTTTCATATTTACAGTGAACCATTTTTTTGCAATGTTGTATTTGTGTGCTTTTGTGTCTTTTTTTTCCATTTACTTATCGCCTTCATTAATGTGCATTGTACGTGACATTGTACGTGACATTTTTTTTTAATATTTTAAAAATAATAACAATTTAAAAATCCTTTATGAATATATGTATTGTATAATACTTCAACAAAATATGAATGTAAGAAATGCAACAATGCAATATTCAGTGTTGACAGCTAGATTTTTTGTGGACATGTTCTAAAAATGTTGTGTTAAAGATTTCATTTTTGTGAAAAAATGTTTAGAATTAAGTTAATGAATTCAGATGGATATATATTACAATATCCAAGGAAGGCACTAAATTGACAAATACTTCTATGTTTAGAAGTCCTTATTTATAATTGAATCACTTGTTTATTTTTCAACAAGTTTTTAGTTACTGTATTTTTATATCTTTTTTTCCAACTAGTTCAAGAAAGACCACTACAAATGAGCAATATTTTGCACTGTTATACAATTGAAAAAATCAGAAATTGATGACATAATGCTGTATTTTGCTTCTTTATCTCTTTTTTTCAACCAAAAATGCTTTGCTGTGATTAGGGGGTACTTGAATTAAAACAATGTTCACAGGGGGTACATCACTGAAAAAGGTTGAAGAACACTGTCCTAGGGTCCACAAAGTCAATACAATTACAAGTAAAAGCATAAAATAAAAACATCAATAAAAAATAAACAAACAATTTACAGTCACACAATAATAATTACCACATAAAAATAACTACACAATACAAAACCAAACAAAATCCTCAACAAGCAAACTAATTTAGAGACTCATATAAAACATTATTTTCCTTTTAAGAACCTGTTTACTTTCAATGCTGGTGAGACAATTTAATAGACATTTAAACTTTGATGAAAAAAATCAAACAGGATGAAGGAAATCTTTAATTTCCTGCCCCTTTAACATTTTAAGTAGTTAATGGATGGCCCGGATTCACAAGCATACAAACCAAATAACTACACCCAAATATAATGAAAACAGACAAAAAAACACACACAAAAAACAACATGTGCAAAACTTCATGAAGTACAAACCGAACAAAAATATAATAATATAGAACTCACCGAATGATACAAAACAAATACAAAACTAGACAACAAATGAGTAAAATAATAAAAACAAAGCAACATCTATACACTTACAGCTGTCCGTGTGATCCTATTGTTCTGTCTGTATATATGTTTTTCAATATTTTATCTCAAAAAAGAGAATTCCATAGTTGAACCCCCACCACTGATACACACATTTGTTTTAAAGTTGTCCTTGAAATGACCTTTTCAGAAGTGATGTACAACATTTTATTGTAAATTGGCTGGCAATGTTTTACTTTTAAACTTAAACATAACACATCATTTCTGTAACTTTACTAGCTCCTGTAGTTTTAATAAACCAGAACTAATAAATAAAGTATTAGTGCAGGGGTCGGGAACCTTTTTGGCTGAGAGAGCAAAGAAGCCAAATATTTTCAAATGTATTTCCCTAAGAGCCATATAATATTTTTTTAGCACTGTACACAACCAAACACGTGCATTTTTAAGTAAAACCAGCATTTCTAGAGTATAATAGGTCTCTTATTCTTTGTAATAACATTGTTATTCTGAAGCTAACTGTGTGGGGGGGTGTGGCCTGCGGGCCTGCAGCAAAGCGGGGTGTTGCCAGGACCGGCCTCAATCAGCGTAGAAGGCCCACCTGGGCCCTTTTATCTAATCAACTGTCGCTCTGTTATAAGCAGCAACCAGGAGGAGAAACGGGGTTTGGGCTGGAGCCAGAGCGCGAGTGAGGACGAAAAAGAAAAAGACAATTGCTGGAAAGCAACTGAGACTCTTATTGAAAAATAAAACAATATTGTAACCCTAAAACAGGCTCTCATGTCGGTGCTCGGTGAGCTGAAGAACCCCCGGAGTTGCAACCTTGTTCATCACCCAGCTCCTCACTTTCAATAACCTTTGTGATGCAGCCCGGGATCTTCGACAATGCTCTCCTAACACAGCAGCATGTTTAGTCAACAAAATCTCACTCACGGTCAGCCGCTGAGAGTTGGGTTTGCATTGTGGATTATCACCGTTTTGTATTTACCATCCAATATAACGTCACAGTTTTGTGATGAAACATTATTTGAGGCAGACCCTTAGCATTTTAAGACTCGCATGCTAGCTGTCTTGCTAATGTTGCTAATATTTTCATTGCTAATCACTATCTGGCCAGCATGCTACCTTTTAGCATTTTAGCATGCTAATTTTTGTTGTTGTTTTTTAAGCAAATTTAGCATATATTTTAGTTCTTCACTAATGCGAACTGTAACCATTTTATTGTTAGCAAGTTAGCATGCCAGCTTTTCAGCCAATTTTGCTAAAATTTTCAATACTTGTCACTATACGGCAAGCATGGTACCATTTAGCATGCTTGTTTTTTGTTTGTTTGACTTTTAGCAAATTTAGCATTTGTACACCTCAGTATCCTACATTTTTGGTATTTCACTAACACTAACTGTAGCATTTTAGCATTGTACTGCTAGCATGCTAGCCTTTTTAGCAAATTTTGCATATATTTTAGTTTTTCACTAATGCGAACTATAACCATTTTATTGTTAGCAAGTTATCATAGTATTGTTAGCATGCCAGCTTTTCAGCCAATTTTGCTCAAATTTTCATTACTTGTCCCTATCTGGCAAGCATGCTACCCTTTAGCATGTTAGTTTTTTGTTTGTTTGTCTTTTAGCAAATGTAGCATTTGTACACCTCAGTATCCTACATTTTTGGTATTTCACTAATGCTAACTGTAGCATTTTAGCATCGTACTGCTAGCATGCTTGCCTTTTTAGCAAATTTTGCCCCATGTTACTTGACGCTATCTGTCCAGCATGCTAACTGTTAGCATTTAGGTTTGGCCTAGGCTCTTCAGCATTTACACAAAATTTATATCAAAACTGCATTTTCTAGTTCCATCCACACATCCATTTTTTAAACCGCTTGACCCTATATATAAACATATATATATACATATATATTTATTTTTCTTGCTTTTTTGTGGCAACAAAGTCAAAATAATCCCGTCCAATCTCTCCATTTTACAGTTTTTTCCAAGGGTTTTGTGTCCTGGTTTTCTAAAGTCAGGATGCTCCACTTGTGTAGATAATAGTCTATTATTCTCCTCTATACAAGAACCCACAAAAGCCAGCAGAGCTTTACTGTCTTTTGTCCATAAGGTGGACTTCAGAACAGATGGACAACATTGAGTCCTAAACAAAAGGGAAAGTTTGTGAGGTCACTCTCACCCCAAGAGACCTTTGCATTTCTTCAACCTCTGGTGGGGGTCCCAGCATGACGCCCCTGATTGTCGGCCGACACTTCCGCTGCTTCTTGGACAAAAAAAAAAAAGCTGATGAAATGGCCGTAAAAATCCACATCAGGGGACACAAAAGGAGGAAAGGGCTTGAGGACATATGGTGTGTTGCACATGGCAGGGTGAGATCAGCTGGGTTCAAATGTTCTTTCCAGGACACCACACACATTTTAACACTCAAAAGACCTGCGCTCAACATGGAGCTCGAACCCACGACCCTGAGATTAAGAGTCTCATGCTCTACCGACTGAGCTAGCCGGGCTGAGGACAGTACCTCTTCGGTCCCTTTCAGCATGACGCAGGCCCTTTCCCTGATGAGTCCTAGTATAGAATAGAATAAAATACAATAGAATAGAATAGAGAGTACTCTATTGATCCCTGGGGGAAATTCAGCACCACAGTTCGCTCACAATAGACAATAAACACTTTGGTATTTTTTACATGTAAATAATACAGTCTATTATACAGCATTATTCACATGTGAATAACATAAATACAGTCTATTATACAGCATTATTCACATGTGAATAACATAAATGCAGTCTATTATACAGCATTATTCACATTTGAATAATATAAATACAGTCTCTTATACAGCATTATTCACATGTGAATAATATAAATAGTCTGTTATACAGCATTATTCACATGTGAATAATATAGATACAGTCAATTATACAGCATTATTCACATGTGAATAATGTAAATACAGTCTATTATACAGCATTATTCACATGTGAATAATGTAAATACAGTCTATTATGCAGCATTATTCACATGTGAATAATATAAATACAGTGTATTATACAGCATTATTCACATGTGAATAACATAAATACAGTGTATTACACAGCAGTATTCACATGTGAATAATATAAATAGTCTATTATACCGCAATATTCACATGTGTATAACATAAATACAGTCCATTATACAGCATTATTCACATGTGAATAATTTAGATACAGTCTATTATACAGCATTATTCACATGTGAATAATACAAATAGTCTATTATACAGTATTATTCACATGTGAATAACATAATTACAGTGTATTATACAGCATTATTCACATGTGAATAATATAAATACAGTCTATTATACAGCATTATTCACATGTGAATAATATAAATACAGTCTATTATACAGCATTATTCACATGTGAATAACTTAAATACAGTGTATTAAACAGCATTATTCACATGTGAATAACATAAATACAGTGTATTATACAACATTATTCACATGTGAATAATATAAATACAGTCTATTATACAGCATTATTCAAATGTGAATAAAATAAATACAGTCTATTATACAGCATTATTCACATGTGAATAACATAAATACAGTCTAAAAAGGGGGTCCCCAGTCTTCTTTGACTCCATGCCACTGGACCCTGACCCGGATCGGTCAAGGATCGTGTGGTGACTGTCTGTGTACCAGTCTCCCCAAGTTAAACAAAGTCACGCAAAGGCATCCTCCATAAAGGGATACATCCTTACCAGGAGGACCGGCATACAAACCCCCTTTCCATATGAGTTGGGAAATTGTGTTAGATGTAAATATAAACAGAATACAATGATTTGCTAATCCTTTTCAACCCATATTCAGTTGAATATGCTACAAAGACAACATATTTCATGTTCAAACTCATAAACATTTTTTTTTATTAGATGATTTCGGGCCCAGAGAAGCCGGCGACGTTTCTGGATGTTGTTGATAAATGGCTTTCGCTTTGCATAGTAGAGCTTTGATACAGTGCCGTCTGAGGGATGGAAGGTAATGGTCATTCAATGTTGGTTTCCGGCCATGCCGCTTACGTGGAGTGATTTCTCCAGATTCTCTGAATCTTTTGATGATATTATGGAGCGTAGATGTTGAAATCCCTAAATTTCTTGCAATTGCGCTTTGAGAAAGGTTGTTCTTAAACTGTTTGACTATTTGCTCACGCAGTTGTGGACAAAGGGGTGTACCTCGCCCCATCCTTTCTTGTGAAAGACTGAACATTTTTTGGGAAGCTGTTTTTATAGCCAATCATGGCACCCACCTGTTCCCAATTAGCCTGCACACCTGTGGGATGTTCCAAATAAGTGTTTGATGAGCATTTCTCAGCTTTATCAGTATTTATTGCCACCTTTCCCAACTTCTTTGTCACGTGTTGTTAAAGTTAGTGATTATTTGCAGAAAAAAAATGTTTATCAATTTGAACATCAAATATTTAGTCTTTGTAGCATATTCAACTGAATATGTGTTGAAAATGATTTGCAAATCATTGTATTCTGTTTATATTTACATCTAACACAATTTCCCAACTCATATGGAAACGGGGTTCGTACTCGCCTCGAGTGACCACCGATGATGATGATATATAGCGGTATGGTGCTAAACGTCTCACTTACGGTGCTGCTGTACGGCTAAAATCGTTGTGTTTGAGTCCCGCTCGGAGACTACTGTAACTCCTTTGGCGAAAATGACGACGATTTAGCCAAACGTAGTTTTTTTTATGTTATTGTATATTGTACTTTAGACCAATCATTTTAAGATGTTATTACCGTATTTTCCGGACTATAAGGCACACTTAAAATCCTTTTTTTCTCAAAACTTGACAGTGTGCCTTATAACCCGGTGCGCCTAATGTACAGAATAGTTCTGGTTTTGCTTACCGACCTCAAAGCCATTTTATTTGATACATGGTGAAAGGACAAGTGTGACCAGTAGATGGCAGTCAGACATTAGAGATAAATGTAGACTACACCATGATGGCAGTCACACATTAGAGATAAGTGTAGACTACACCATGATGGCAGTCACACATAAGAGATACAGGTGGACTGCATTGTGATGGCAGTCACACATGAGAGATACGTGTAGACTGCAATGTTGGATTCTATTTGTTGAGGAAAAGACAACACCCCAGATGGGACTCGAACCCACAATCCCTGGCTTAGGAGGCCAGTGCCTTATCCATTAGGCCACTGGGGCACACATACAATTCGGACATTCAAGGCAGTTTTATTTCTTCTTTTCAAATTTTTTATCTGTGATTATTTGGTCGGTAGTTAACTCACAATGAATCCCGATTTTTGGTCCGTAGTTAACTCATAATGAATCCCGAATAATCACAGAAAGACGTTTATTTTTATGTCATTGTATATTGTACTTTAGACCAATCATTTTAAGATGTTATTACCGTATTTCCCGGACTATAAGGCACACTTAAAATAAAAAAATTTCCCCAAAACTTGACAGTGTGCCTTACAACCCGGTGCGCCTAATGTACGGATTAATTTTGGTTTTGCTTACCAACCTCGAAGCCATTTTATTTGATACATGGTGAATTGACAAGTGTGACCAGTAGATGGCAGTCACACATTAGAGATACGTGTGGACTGCAATGGTGGCTTCGATTTATTTATTTATTTATTCATGATTAATTGCTTTTGGTCTGTAGTTAACTCATAATGAGTCCCCAATAATCCAGGTAGAAGTTTTATATTTTTATGTTATTGTATATTGTACTTTAGACCAATCATTTTAAGATGTTATTACCGTATTTTCCGGACTACAAGGCACACTTAAAAAACATTTTTTTCCCCTCAAAACTTGACAGTGTGCCTTATAACCCGGTGCGCCTAATGTACGGATTAATTCTGGTTTTGCTTACCAACCTCGAAGCCATTTTATTTGATATATGGTGAATTGACAAGTGTGACCAGTAGATGGCAGTCACACATTAGAGATACATGTAGACTGCAATATGACGGCAGTCACACATAAGAGATACATGTGGACTGCAATGGTGGATTCGATTTGTTGAGGAGAAGACAACACCCCAGATGGGACTCGAACCCACAATCCCTGGCTTAGGAGGCCAGTGCCTTATCCATTAGGCCACTGGGGCACACATTTGACTTTGACATTCAGAACATTTTTATCTATTTTTTTTATGTTTTTATCTGTGATTATTTGGTCGGTAGTTAACTCATAATGAATCCGGAATAATCACAGTAAGACGTTTATTTTTATATTATTGTATATTGTACTTTAGACCAATCATTTTAAGATGTTATTACCGTATTTCCTGGACTATAAGGCGCACTTAAAATCCATTTTTTGTCTCAAAACTTGACAGTGTGCCTTATAACTCGGTGCGCCTAATATACGGAATAATCCTGGTTTTGCTTATCGACCTCAAAGAAATTTTATTTGATACATGGTGAAATGACAAGTGTGACCAGTAGATGGCAGTCAGACATTAGAGATAAGTGTAGACTACACCATGATGGCAGTCACACATAAGAGATACGTGTGGACTGCAATATGATGGCAGTCAACATAAGAGATACAGGTGGATTGCATTATGATGTCAGTCACACATAAGAGATACAGGTGGATTGCATTATGATGGCAGTCACACATAAGAGATACAGGTGGATTGCATTATGATGGCAGTCACACATAAGAGATACGTGTGGACTGCAATGGTGGATTTTGTTTGTTGAAGAAAAGACAACACCCCAGATGGGACTCGAACCCACAATCCCTGGCTTAGGAGGCCAGTGCCTTATCCATTAGGCCACTGGGGCTCACATACAACCTGGACACTCGAAACGATTTTATTTCAATTTTTTTATTTTTTTATCTGTGATTATTTGGTCGGTAGGTAACTCATAATTAATCCCGATTTTTGGTCGGTAGTTAACTTATAATCAATCCCGATTAATCACAGAAAGACGTTTATTTTTATGTTTTTGTATATTGTACTTTAGACCAATCATTTTAAGACGTGATTACCGTATTTCCCGGACTATAAGGCACACTTAAAATACACTTTTTTCCCCAAAACTTGACAGTGTGCCTTATAACCTGGTGTGCCTAATGTACAGAATAATTCTGGTTTTGCTTACCAACCTCGAAGCCATTTTATTTGATACATGGTGAATGGACAAGTGTGACCAGTAGATGGCAGTCACACATTAAAGATACGTGTGGACTGCAATGATGGATTCTATTTATTTATTTATTTGTGATTAATCGCTTTTGGTCTGTAGTTAACTCATAATGAGTCCCCAATAATCCAGGTAGAAGTTTTATATTTTTATGTTATTGTATATTGTACTTTAGACCAATCATTTTAAGATGTTATTACCGTATTTCCCGGACTATAAGGCGCACTTAAAATCCTTTTTTTTCCTCAAAACTTGACAGTGCGCCTTATAACCCGGTGTGCCTAATGTACGGAATAGTTCTGGTTTTGCTTACCGACTTCAAAGCCATTTTATTTGATACGTGGTGAAATGACAAGTGTGACCAGTAGATGGCAGTCACACATTAGAGATACATGTAGACTGCAATATGATGGCAGTCACACATAAAAGATACAGTTGGACTACATTATGATGGCAGTCACACATAAGAGATAGGTGTAGACTGCAATGTTAGATTCTATTTGTTGAGGAAAGGACAACACCCCAGATGGGACTCGAACCCACAATCCCTGGCTTAGGAGGCCAGTGCCTTATCCATTAGGCCACTGGGGCACACAAACAAGGTGGACAATGACAACCATTTTAATTCCATTTTTCAATTTTTTTTATCTGTGATTATTTGGTCGGTAGTTAACTCATAATGAATCCCGATTTTTGGTCGGTAGTTAACTCATAATCAATCCCGAATAATCACAGAAAGACGTTTATTTTTATGTTATTGTATATTGTACTTTAGACCAATTACTTAAAGATGTTATTACCGTATTTCCCGGACTATAAGGCGCACTTAATATCAATTTTTTTTCTCAAAATTTGACAGTGTGCCTTATAACCCGGTGCGCCTAATGTACGGAATAATTCTGGTTTTGCTTACCAACCTCGAAGCCATTTTATTTGATACAGGGTGAATTGACAAGTGTGATCAGTAGATGGCAGTCACACATTAGAGATACGTGTTGACTGCAATGGTGGATTCCATTTATTTATTTATTCGTGATTATTCGTTTTTGGTCCGTAGTTAACTCATAATGAATCCCAAATAATCATAGAAAGAAGTTGTTTTTTTTTAATGTCATTGTATATTGTACTTTAGACCAATCATTTTAAGATGTTATTACCGTATTTCCCGGACTATAAGGCACACTTAAAATCCTTTTTTTTCCTCAAAACTTGACAGTGCGCCTTATAACCCGGTGCGCCTAATGTACGGAATAGTTCTGGTTTTGCTTACCGACTTCAAAGCCATTTTATTTGATACGTGGTGAAATGACAAGTGTGACCAGTAGATGGCAGTCAGACATTAGAGATAAGTGTAGACTACACCATGATGGCAGTCACACATAAGAGATACAAGTGGACTGCATTATGATGGCAGTGACACATAAGAGATACAGGTGGACTGCATTATGATGGCAGTCACACATGAGAGATACGTGTAGACTACAATGGTGGATTTTATTTGTTGAGGAAAAGACAACACCCCAGATGGGACTCGAACCCACAATCCCTGGCTTAGGAGGTCAGTGCCTTATCCATTAGGCCACTGGGGCACACATTTGACTTTGACATTCAGAACATTTTTATCTATTTTTTTTATGTTTTTATCTGTGATTATTTGGTCGGTAGTTAACTCATAATGAATCCGGAATAATCACAGTAAGACGTTTATTTTTATATTATTGTATATTGTACTTTAGACCAATCATTTTAAGATGTTATTACCGTATTTCCTGGACTATAAGGCGCACTTAAAATCCATTTTTTGTCTCAAAACTTGACAGTGTGCCTTATAACTCGGTGCGCCTAATGTACGGAATAATCCTGGTTTTGCTTATCGACCTCAAAGAAATTTTATTTGATACATGGTGAAATGACAAGTGTGACCAGTAGATGGCAGTCAGACATTAGAGATAAGTGTAGACTACACCATGATGGCAGTCACACATAAGAGATACGTGTGGACTGCAATATGATGGCAGTCAACATAAGAGATACAGGTGGATTGCATTATGATGTCAGTCACACATAAGAGATACAGGTGGATTGCATTATGATGGCAGTCACACATAAGAGATACAGGTGGATTGCATTATGATGGCAGTCACACATAAGAGATACGTGTGGACTGCAATGGTGGATTTTGTTTGTTGAAGAAAAGACAACACCCCAGATGGGACTCGAACCCACAATCCCTGGCTTAGGAGGCCAGTGCCTTATCCATTAGGCCACTGGGGCTCACATACAACCTGGACACTCGAAACGATTTTATTTCAATTTTTTTATTTTTTTATCTGTGATTATTTGGTCGGTAGGTAACTCATAATTAATCCCGATTTTTGGTCGGTAGTTAACTTATAATCAATCCCGATTAATCACAGAAAGACGTTTATTTTTATGTTTTTGTATATTGTACTTTAGACCAATCATTTTAAGACGTGATTACCGTATTTCCCGGACTATAAGGCACACTTAAAATAATTTTTTCCCCCCAAAACTTGACAGTGTGCCTTATAACCCGGTGCGCCTAATGTACGGATTAATTCTGGTTTTGCTTACCAACATCGAAGTCATTTTATTTGATACAGGGTGAAATGATTATTTATTCATGATTAATCGCTTTTGGTCAGTAGTTAACTCATAATAAGTCCCCAATAATCCAGATAGAAGTTTTATTTTTATGTTATTGTATATTGTACTTTAGACCAATCATTTTAAGATGTTATTACCGTATTTCCCGGACTATAAGGCGCACTTAAAATCCATGTTTTGTCTCAAAACTTGACGGTGTGCCTTATAACCCGGTGCGCTTAATGTACGGAATAATTTTGGTTTTGCTTACCAACCTCAAAGCCATTTTATTTGATACATGGTGAATTGACAAGTGTGACCAGTAGATGGCAGTCACACATTAAAGATACGTGTGGACTGCAATGGTGGATTCCATTTATTTAATTATTTATTTATTCGTGATTAATCGCTTTTGGTCTGTAGTTAACTCATAATGAGTCCCCAATAATCCAGATAGAAGTTTTATTTTTATGTTATTGTATATTGTACTTTAGACCAATCATTTTAAGATGTTATTACCGTATTTCCTGGACTATAAGGCGCACTTAAAATCCATTTTTTTTCTCAAAACTTGACAGTGTGCCTTATAACCCGGTGTGCCTAATGTACGGATTAATCCTGGTTTTGCTTACCAACCTCGAAGCCATTTTATTTGATACATGGTGAATCGACAAGTGTCACCAGTAGATGGCAGTCACACATTAGAGATAAATGTAGACTGCAATATGATGGCAGTCACACATAAGAGATACGTGTAGACTGCAATGGTGGATTCTATTTGATGAGGAAAAGACAACACCCCAGATGGGACTCGAACCCACAAACCCTGGCTTAGGAGGCCAGTGCCTTATCCATTAGGCCACTGGGGCTCACTTATGAGTTGAACAATCAAAATAGATCAAGCAAAACCTAACCAAAACGCACAATCCATCGATTTATCCATTTTGTACCGCTTATTCCCTTCGGGATCGCGGGGGACGCTGGAGCCTATCTCAGCTATAATCGGCGGAAGGCGGGGTATGCCCTGGACAAGTGGCCCCCTTATCACAAGGCCAACACAGATATACATACAAAAAAACACCTACAATCTGATATACTGCACATCATTACGTCAACTATAGTTTAAATGTTAGAGATATAAAAATGTTATTAGGGAATGTCAGGTGGGCCAGATTAAAAAGCTTAACATGACGAATGCGGACCCCGGGTCTTAATTTGGCCAGGTCTGATCTAAAGAATAATATGTAAGAATATAAACAACAACTTAATAACATCTTAAAATGATTGGCCTAAAGTAAAATATAAAATAACATTGAAAAAAACTTATATGTGTGATTATTCAGGATTCATTATGAGTTAATAACTACGGACCAACGGCGACTAATCATGATTTAATATTTTACAGTTTAAATCATGATCAAAACCACTATGTGATCCCATTTCGAACCTGCTTTGATTGTTCCAGTCATATGTGAGCCCCAGTGGCCTGATTGATAAGGCACTGGCCTCCTAAGCCAGGGATTGTGGATTCGAGTCCCATCTGGGGAGTTGTCTTTTCCTCAACAAATAGAATCCACCATCACATCTGACCATTTGGTACGGACTAGATATGACCAAATTAGGACTGAATACATAGACCTGACCATAGACATGTTACCTAATTCAATACCTACTTCGAAATTAATGCGATTACAAGTTATTGAATTATTTTTTTCACTATTTTACAGAAAAATTGTTATTATCTTAAAATGATTGGTGTAAAACAGGCCTGGGCAATTATTTTGCCACGGGGGACCAAATTTAGGTCTGGGGGCCGGTATATCTATTTTTAGGAACACTAATACAAATCCTCACAACAATGTCTGAATGCTAAAAATGTTATGACAGACCTCGTTAAAAACGGAGTGTCATTTTAAATATGTTTACAAAATTTAGACAGCCAGAATGTACATGAGAATAAAGAATGTGGGATTTACAATATTGACTGTGAAGGATAAAACACTGAATATTGACAACATAAGAACATCACACCCCCTCTCCATCCACATATTTTACAATCCAGTGAAACACAACCAAAATGCAACAAACAGTGAAATATGAATGCGAAGGGTAAAAAAAACAAAACACATACAATCTGATTCACTGCTTAACATAATAGTGGCTATAGTTTCCTATTCTGTGTTGTGTGTTTTATGTTGAACGATTGCAACAAGAAAAAATCCTGGTTTGTGAACCCGTTTTTAAACAATGGCAATAAAAACTATTCTGATTTTGATTCTGATTGTAAAATATGTAGACAGAGAGGGGGTGTGACGTTGTTATGTTGTCAATATTCAGTGTTTTATCCTTCATAGTTAATATTGTAAATCCCACATTCTTTATCTTCACGTACATCCTGGCTGTCTCATTCAGTAAAATAAATAAAATTTCCATTCCGTTTTTTTAAGGTGGTCTGTCATAACATTTTTTAGCATCCAGACATTGTTGTGAGGATTTGTATTAGTGTTCCTAAAAATAGATATACCGGCCCCCAGACCTAAATTTGGTCCCCCGTGGCAAAATAATTGCCCAGGCCTGCTTTAGACCAAACATTTTAAGATGTTAACTTTTCTTCTGTAAAATAGTGAAAAAAACAACAACTTACTTCATTAATTTGGAAAGCCCTGATCTAAAGTAATCCTGGCACAGTTCCAGGTGTTCATACACAGGTTGAATTCAACTGATTGTTGCTTATTTAATTTGTCAAAGTTGGTAACATGTCTATGGTCAGGTCTATGTATTCAGTTCTAATTTGGTCATATCTAGTCTGTAGTAAATGGTCAGATGTGATGGTGGATTCTATTTGTTGAAGAAAAGACAACACCCCAGATGGGACTCGAACCTACAATCCCTGGCTTAGGAGGCCAGTGCCTTATCCATTAGGCCACTGGGGCACACAAATGAAGAGAACAATCAAAAATGTTGTATTTATTTATTGGTGATTAATCGCTTTTATATTTTTCTTTGGATCAATCATAATCCAATATTTTCTCAAAACTCGACAGTGCACCGCCTAATGTGTGTTTACTTACCGACCTCGAAC
The DNA here is from genome assembly GCF_033978795.1 of Nerophis ophidion. Lineage (NCBI taxonomy): Eukaryota > Metazoa > Chordata > Actinopteri > Syngnathiformes > Syngnathidae > Nerophis > Nerophis ophidion. The sequence goes on along the minus strand of NC_084618.1, from coordinate 10,377,857 downwards.
CCATTTTATTTGATACATGTGATGGTGGATTCTATTTGTTGAGGAAAAGACAACACCCCAGATGGGACTCGAACCCACAATCCCTGGCTTAGGAGGCCAGTGCCTTATCCATTAGGCCACTGGGGCACACATATTTTCAATGTTGTCAATATTCAGTTTTTTATCCTTCATAGTCAATATTGTAAATCCCACATTCTTTATTTTCATGTACATTCTGGGTGTCTAAATTCAGTAAACAACTTTCAAATTCCATTCTCTTTTTTAAGGTGGTCTGTCATAACATTTTTAGCATTATTGGTGATTAAATCGCTTTTGGTCCCTAGTTAACTGATAATGAATCACCAATAATCACAGAAAAAAGTTGTTTTTCTAATGTTATTTTATATTTTACTTTAGACCAATCATAATCCATTCTTTTCTCAAAACTCGACAGTACGCCTAATGTGGTTTTGCTTACCGACCTCGAACCCATTTTATTTGATACATGTGATGGTGGATTCTATTTGTTGAGGAAAAGACAACACCTCAGATGGGACTCGAACCCACAATCCCTGGCTTAGGAGGCCAGTGCCTTATCCATTAGGCCACTTGGACACACATGTGAAGAGAACAATCAAAACAGTTGTATTTAGTTATTTGTGATTAATCGCTTTTATATTTTTCTTTGGATCAATCATAATCCATTATTTTCTCAAAACTCGACAGTGCGCCTAATGTGGGTTTGCTTACCGACCTCGAACCCATTTTATTTGATACATGTGATGGTGGATTCTATTTGTTGAGGAAAAGACAACACCCCAGATGGGACTCGAACCCAGAATCCCTGGCTTAGGAGGCCAGTGCCTTATCCATTAGGCCACTGGGGCACACGCATATATATTATAGTCAATATTTAGTGTTTTATCCTTCATAGTTCATATCGAAAATCCATCCATTTTCTACCGCTTACTCCCTTTGTTGTCGCGGGGGGTGCCGATGCCTATCTCAGCTACAATCAGGCGGAAGGCAGCGCACACCCTGGACAAGTCGCCACCTCATCGCAGATATTGTAAATCTCACATGCTTTGTTTTCACGTACATTCTGGGTGTCTCATTCAGAAAAAAAACATTTTAAATGACATTTTGTTTTTTAAGGCGGTCTGTCATAACATTTTTAGCATTCAGACATTGTTGTGAGGATTTGTTTTAGTGTTCCTAAAAATAGATATACCGGCCCCCAGACACATTTTTGTTTCTAAAAATAATTGGCCAGGCCTGCTTTAGACCAATCATTTTAAGATGTTAACTTTTTTCTGGCATTTGGCTGTAAAATAGTGAGGAAAAAAAAATTCAGTAACCAGTTAGCACATTAATTTTGATCGCCCTAATCTAAAGTGATTCTGGCACAGCATTAATTTTGAAGTTGGTATTGAATTAGGTAACATGTCTATGGTCAGGTCTATGTATTCAGTCCTAATTTGGTCATATCTAGTCTGTAGTAAATGGTCAGATGTGATGGTGGATTCTATTTGTTGAGGAAAAGACAACACCCCAGATGGGACTCGAACCCACAATCCCTGGCTTAGGAGGCCAGTGCCTTATCCATTAGGCCACTGGGGCACACAAATGGAGAGAACAATCAAAACAGTTGTATCCATGTATTGGTGATTAATCGCTTTTATATTTTTCTTTGGATCAATCATAATCCAATATTTTCTCAAAACTCGACAGTGCGCCTAATGTGGGTTTGCTTACCGACCTCGAACCCATTTTATTTGATACATGTGATGGTGGATTCTATTTGTTGAGGAAAAGACAACACCCCAGATGGGACTCGAACCCACAATCCCTGGCTTAGAAGGCCAGTGCCTTATCCATTAGGCCACTGGGGCTCACACACAAATTATACTGTCAATATTCAGTGTTTTATCCTTCATAGTTCATATCATAAATCCCACATTCTTTATTTTCATGTACATTCTGGGTTTCAAATTCAATAAACAACTTTCAAATTCCATTCTCTTTTTTAAGGTGGTCTGTCGTAGCATTTTTTAGCATTCAGACATTGTTGTGAGGATTTGTATTAGTGTTCCTAAAAATAGATATACCGGCCCCCAGACCTAAATTTGGTCCCCCGTGGCAAAATAATTGCCCAGGCCTGCTTTAGACCAATCATTTTAAGATGTTCCCTTTTTTTCTGTAAAATAGTGAAAAAAAAAATCACTAACATGTTGCTACATTAATTTGAAAGACCCCAATCTAAAGTAATCCTGGCACAGTTCCAGGTTGAATTCAACTGATTGTTGCTTATTAAATTTGTCGATCTTGGTAACATGTCTATGGATTCAGTCCTAATTTGGTCATATCTAGTCCGTACTAAATGGTCAGATGTGATGGTGGATTCTATTTGTTGAGGACAAGACAACACCCCAGCTGGGACTCGAACCCACAATCCCTGGCTTAAGTGCCTTATCCATCAGGCCACTGGGGCACACAACTAAAGTGTGAGGCATGCCACATTCTATAAAAACCTCCTCTGGTATTTTGAGTCAATGGAGCAACCTCTGGAGCAGCACACTAGTCGTCCTCAGCTGCCGACGCCGACGCCAACGGTCTTTCAGAGGACGGCAGGTATTCTCAGGCCTGACGTTCACCAGTGTTTATGTGAGATCACCAGTATCTCTGTGGGCTTTCCGGGCTAAGCTCCTAATTGGTCACGGCTCATCAATCACGCGGGGCAGCCCCCTTTCGCTTGAGGTCCCATCCAAACATGGAAGACTGATGAGCCCGGTTGGAACGGACTCACAAAGGCCGACAAGTCAGCTTTAGGAAGGGAGAAACGGAGGTTTTTGTGTGTGTGAGAACGACAGTCCATCCAGGTTAATGTATCGTTTGTATTTCCTGAAACCTTAGATCAGTCCTTCTTGACATTTATTCCAAATCCATTACCCAGAAGCCTATTCCAACGGGATCAAAGGGGTCGTAGCTACTCCTTGACCGTGGCGCGGTGGTTATTTAGTTTGGCTCGACTCTTCCAAAGACCAGGGAGAGGAATTCCTGCACAAGTGGTTTAGCGGGTCACGGCAAAGGCACGATCCAAACAATGTTGGCATGTGTTCATTCATTAATCACAGATCCGGGACGGAGGTCATTGTGGTTTGATACGCAACAAGCAAGACCAGTACCATTACACTTCAACGGAACCACATCCAATTTTCTTCAGCCACCAGGAATAATCAGCCGTGTCATCCCCGTCGTAAATCTTGGGAGCGCGGCGGTAGCTCGCAGCCTAGGTGGGAGTCGGCCTCCATATCATAAATCCCGTCTTGTCTCAGCAGGACCAGTTTCCTGCTTTCTGATCACAAGCATCCCACAGGAGTCAATCCACTACAGTCGGCCACTTTTTTACCTTCATGTGCAGCTTTGGAACCGCCATCTAAATCACTCGGCACGGAATCAAACCGGGCTTGAAGTAAGTGTTCATTCCCGGGACTACGGATTGTGATTTAAGGAGAAACGGTAAGTAGGATCAGGTTCTTTCTTTTATTCGAAAAACATGTCCGTCCCTCAAAAAGGGGCAAAAGAAACCGGGGCGAATCAATGATCGCAGAAGCAGACATTAAAAGATCATTCCTACTGAAGACTTCTCTGCAATCTGTCAGACATTTATGGCTTGAAGGGAGGAATAATGTCCCATTGACCTAATCATAACCCATAACCTAATCCGCCTTTGTACTTCTGAACCTGCGATAAATCCACTTTACGTTGCCTGGAATCTAAGTCTCCTTCCAAATGGAACCCTATTGACTTTTAAGCTTTAGGAATGACAACAAAACCACAGCGTAAAAACCTCTTGAAATATTGTACTCGTTGATACTCGAGCTGAAGAAAGATGCTTCTTTTTTCAGAGTTAGCATGTTGTCTTTTAGCATCCTCGTGCAGTTGTTTGAATATGATCATTGGAAAGTCTGGTAATTCCTCTGTATTTACCTTTTATACCTCGTTCGACGAGATATCCCCTATCTTGACTTAAACTGAAATAACTCCCTGATTGTTGACGCTCTGCCTTGTTTTCTTGGCCGCTACGAGCTAGCTTTCAATCGATGCTACCTCGGAGTGTAGTAGTCCCATGAGATGGGATTACAGATACGGTATTTAGGGCCCAAGCATCAAAAAGCTGCGACGGCCCAACTGAAATTGTTTCGTTCCTTATTGTACTCCCACTTCAATCGCATTTACGAGGCCCTCAACGAACACAACATTTTTAAGTTGACTCAGTAGCGCCCCCTTTAGAAATTAGCAAAAAATCACCCCCTTCTCCTATATTCACGTATCATGACAAAAATCAACGGCGACGTCTATCGTCACAAGACCGTCTCGAGAAACCATATTATGGTATGAAAATACGCAGGAAGTGGACCGTCTTGGTTTCTGTCGGCCAATTCCATGCTAAAAACAAGGGTTTGGCTTTTACGAATTCCTTCAAAGGACTTTGACCAACTGAGAGACACAAGAAAGACAGGAAATTTTAAATTGCGAAGGAAATTTGCCGACGTCCTGAGATGACATTCGTGATATCGCCCTGTGTCTGTTTGGTCCACGCCGAGGTACTCGATGTTCGCCCTTTGCAGTCAGCAGGCCGGGTCTGGACACAAACACTGATACGAGACGACTCGCAATCCAAGATTGCAAGTCGCTCAGATAGAAAAGTACAACTTCAGCACAATTGATAATAACTATAGCCACGGCCTTTAAGCAAAAGAGTTGTGTGACAACTTTCACATTATTATTCGAACAAACTTGTTTGAAAATAAGCAGGAAGTCGACTGTTTTCATTTCTGTCGGACAGTTTTATGCTGAAAACAAGGGTCGGGCTTTTACGAATTCCTTCAAGGGACTTTGACCAAACGAGAAACACAAGACAGATGGGTGATTTTAAATTGAGAAGGAAATTTGCCTAAGTCCTGAGATGACATTCGAGAGATTGCCCTGTCGGTGTTTTGTCCGCGTCGAGGTACTCGATGTTCGCTCTTTGCAGTCAGCAGGCCGGGTCTGGGCACAAACACTGATACGAGACGATTCGCAATCCAAGATTGCAAGTTGTCTCTTTGCACGGATAGAAAAGTACAACTTCAGCATAATTGATAATAACTATAGCAATGGCCTTTAAACATAAGAGTTGTGTGATAACTTATATATAATCATTCTAACAAACTTGTTTGAAAATAAGCAGGAAGTTGACTGTCTTAGTTTCCAGTTTTATGCTAAAAACAAGGGTCTGGCTTTTACGAATATTGCCCTGTCTGTGTTTTGTCCGCGTCGAGGTACTCGATGTTCGCCCTTTGCAGTCAGCAGGCCGGGTCTGGACACAAACCCTGATACGAGACGACTCGCAATCCAAGATTGCAAGTTGTCCCTTTGCACGGATAAAAAAGTACAACTTCAGCATAATTGATAATAACTATAGCAATGGCCTTTAAACATAAGAGTTGTGTGATAACTTATATATAATCATTCTAACAAAGTTGTTTGAAAATAAGCAGGAAGTTGACCGTCTTAGTTTCCAGTTTTATGCTAAAAATAAGGGTCTGGCTTTTACGAATTCCTTCAAGAAACTTTGATCAAACGAGAAACACAAGACAGACATTGCAAAGGAAATTTGCCTAAGTCCTGAGAAGTGGGCGTGTCATGGAGCCACACTTTGATCTGAGGTGCTCATCACACCAACACAAAGCATGAATCATTTTGCCTTGACAAATTCATATCGGAATCACTCTGGTCAATATATGAAATAACAAGTGTTTGTAAAAAATTTGAAAAGTGTCCCCACTTGGCCAAAATTAATGAACAAAATACAATAAATATGTATATAGAGACATACTGTAATACCTTGAAGTAAATAATGAAGATTAAAAACCAATTACAAAAAAAAATTAAAGCTGCAAGCAGCGTTGGTTGGGCCCGCTTTGGCTGCTGCCCACGTGACCCAAACCCGGATAAGCATTAGAAGATGCATACTATTAGCAAACAGATAGACTTAGCAACTCGGCGTAATATTTTAACATCAACACACTGGCAAAAATGACATTTTGTAGGAAAATTTTGTTTTGAAGGGGTTTTAGCCAACTTCCTGTTGATTTCTGTTGAAGGAAGTGAGTGTATGAAATGTAGGTGTAAGTCAGACCCACATAGAGGTTTTTGTTTCGTGTCTGTACGACATTCCTAACGAAAGTTACAAGTAGTTTTGTCTGTGTTTTTTCCTGTGTTTTGTTTTTTTATTCGATGGCAATTTTCGCCAGTCCTGATGTTTATGTAAAAATTGGTGAGTTTTGAAGCATATTAAGGGGGTCAAATTACAGCTCGGCCTTTCTGGATGTTGTTGATAAATTGCTTTCGCTTTGCATAGTAGAGCTTAAAGTTGCACTTTAAAGCATTTTAAGGGCGTCAAATTACAGCTCAAAGAGGCAAAAATGACATATTTTAGGAAGCTTTGCGCAGGGGTTCTTTGAAAGCGCGTAAAATCAAAAGCGGAGCAGTAATTAAAACTCTTTTGATACATTTTAATCAGAAGGGTTCAATCCCTCTCCTGTGTGAGATATAAGCCGACACGACAAACGCACTCAAAGGAGATAATTTTTGAAAAAAGGTGACGGGTTTTTACAAAAAAATTGTTTTGAAGGGGTAATTGCCAACTTCCTGTTGATTTTTGCTGAAGGACGTCAATTATTAAAATGTAGGTCTAAGTGAGACCTACATAGAGGTTTTTGTTTCATGTCCCCCCGACATTCCTACCGGAAGTTACAAGCAGTTTTGTCTGTGTTTTCTTCCTAGGAGCAGTTTTTTCTGTGTTTTATTCCAAAATTGCACTAGAGCGCAATTTAGAGTTTTGGAGTTTGGTTTTTTTATTAGATCGCAATTTTTGCCAGTCCTGATGTGTGCGCCAAGTTTGGTGAGTTTTGAAGCATTTTAAGAGGGTTAAATTACAGCTCAAAGAGGCAAAAATAGCATTTTTTAGGAAAATGTTTTTTTGAAGGGTTTTAGCCAACTTCCTGTTGATTTCTGCTGAAGGAAGTGAGTGTATGAAATGTAGGTGTAAGTCAGACCTACATAGAGGTTTTTGTTTCGTGTCTGTACGACATTCCTAACAAAAGTTACAAGTAGTTTTGTCTGTGTTTTTTCCTAGGGGGTGCTAAAGCGCAATTTTTTTTATTTTTGGGGTTTGGTTTCTTATTAGATGGCAATTTTCGCCAATCCTGATGTTTATGTAAAATTTGGTGAGTATTGAAGCGAATTAAGGGGGTCAAATTACAGCTCGGCGTTTCTGGATGTTGTTGATAAATTGCTTTCGCTTTGCATAGTAGAGCTTTAACTTGCACTTTAAAGCATTTTAAGGGCGTCAAATTACAGCTCAAAGAGGCAAAAATTACATATTTTAGGAAACTTTGCGCAGGGGTTCTTTGAAAGCGTATAAAATCAAAAGCGGAGCAGTAATTAAAACTCTTTTGATAAATTTTAATCAGAAGGGTTCAATCCCTCTCCTGTGTGAGATAGAAGCCGACACGACAAACGCACTCAAAGGAGATAATTTTTGAACAAAGGTGAAGGGTTTTTACAAAAATTTTGTTTTGAAGGGGTAATTGCCAACTTCCTGTTGATTTTTGCTGAAGGACGTCAATTATTAAAATGTAGGTCTAAATGAGACCTACATAGAGGTTTTTGTTTCATGTCTCTCCGACATTCCTACCTTTAGTTACAAGCAATTTTGTCTGTTTTCTTCCTAGGAGCATTTTTTTCTGTGTTTTATTCCAAAATTGCGCTAGAGCGCAATTTGAGTTTTGGGGTTTGGATTTTTTATTAGATCGCAATTTTCGCCAGTCCTGATGTGTGCGCCAAGTTTGGTGAGTTTTGAAGCATTTTAAGGGGGTCAAATTACAGCTCAAAGAGGCGAAAATAGCCTTTTTTAGGAAAATGTTTTTTTGAAGGGGTTTTTGCCAACTTCCTGTTGATTTCTGCTGAAGGAAGTGAGTGTATGAAATGTAGGTGTAAGTCAGACCTACATAGAGGTTTTTGTTTCGTGTCTGTACGACATTCCTAACGAAAGTTACAAGTAGTTTTGTCTGTGTTTTTTCCTAGGGGGTGCTAAAGCGCTATTTTTTATTTTTGGGGTTTGGTTTTTTATTAGATGGCAATTTTCGCCAGTCCTGATGTTTATGTAAAATTTGGTGAGTTTTGAAGCGAATTAAGGGGGTCAAATTACAGCTCGGCCTTTCTGGATGTTGTTGATAAATTGCTTTCGCTTTGCATAGTAGAGCTTTAACTTGCACTTTAAAGCATTTTAAGAGCGTCAAATTACAGCTCAAAGAGACAAAAATTACATATTTTTGGAAGCTTTGCGCAGGGGTTCTTTGAAAGCGCGTAAAATCAAAAGCGGAGCAGTAATTAAAACTCTTTTGATAAATTTTAATCAGAAGGGTTCAATCTCTCTCCTGTGTGAGATAGAAGCTGACACGACAAATGCACTCAAAGGACATCATTTTTGAAAAAAGGTGACAGGTTTTTACAAAAAATTTGTTTTGAAGGGGTAATTGCCAACTTCCTGTTGATTTTTGCTGAAGGATGTCACTTATTAAAATGTAGGTCTAAGTAAGACCTACATAGATGTTTTTTTTTCATGTCTCTCCGACATTCCTACCGGAAGTTACAAGCAGTTTTGTCTGTGTTTTCTTCCTAGGAGCAGTTTTTTCTGTGTTTTATTCCAAAATTGCACTAGAGCGCAATTATGAGTTTTGGGGTTTGGTTTTTTTATTAGATCGCAATTTTCGCCAGTCCTGATGTGTGCGCCAAGTTTGGTGACTTTTGAAGCATTTTAAGGGGGTCAAATTACAGCTCAAAGAGGCAAAAATAAAAATTTTTAGGAAATTTTTTTTTTAAAGGGGTTTTTGCCAACTTCCTGTTGATTTCTGCTGAAGGAAGTGAGTGTATGAAATGTAGGTGTAAGTCAGACCTACATAGATGTTTTTGTTTCGTGTCTGTACGACATTCCTAACGAAAGTTACAAGTAGTTTTGTCTGTGTTTTTTCCTAGGAGGTGCTAAAGCGCAATTTTTTATTTTTGGGGTTTGGTTTTTTATTAAATGGCAATTTTCGCCAGTCCTGATGTTTATGTAAAATTTGGTGAGTTTTGAAGCATATTAAGGGGGTCAAATTACAGCTCGGCGTTTCTGGATGTTGTTGATAAATTGCTTTCGCTTCGCATAGTAGAGCTTTAACTTGCACTTTAAAGCATTTTAAGGGCGTCAAATTACAGCTCAATGAGGCAAAAATGACATATTTTAGGAAACTTTGCGCAGGGGTTCTTTGAAAGCGTGTAAAATCAAAAGCGGAGCAGTAATTAAAACTCTTTTGATAAATTTTAATCAGAAGGGTTCAATCTCTCTCCTGTGTGAGATAGAAGCCGACACGACAAACACACTCAAAGGAGATAATTTTTTAACAAAGGTGATGGGTTTTTACAAAAATGTTGTTTTGAAGGGGTAATTGCCAACTTCCTGTTGATTTTTGCTGAAGGACGTCAATTATTAAAATGTAGGTCTAAGTGAGACCTACATAGAGGTTTTTATTTCATGTCTCTCCGACATTCCTACCGGAAGTTACAAGCAGTTTTGTCTGTGTTTTCTTCCTAGGAGTAGTTTTTTCTGTGTTTTATTCCAAAATTGCACTAGAGCGCAATTTTGAGTTTTGGGGTTTGGTTTTTTATTAGCTCGCAATTGTTGCCAGTCCTGATGTGTGCGGCAAGTTTGGTGAATTTTGAAGCATTTTAAGGGGGTCAAATTATAGCTCGGCTTTTCTGGATGTTGATAAATTGCTTTCGCTTTGCATAGTAGAGCTTTAACTTGCACTTTAAAGCATTTTAAGGGCGTCAAATTACAGCTCAAAGAGGCAAAAATGACATATTTTAGGAAACTTTGCGCAGGGGTTCTTTGAAAGCGCGTAAAATCAAAAGCGGAGCAGTAATTAAAACTCTTTTGATCAATTTTAATCAGAAGGGTTCAATCCCTCTCCTGTGTGAGATAGAAGCCGACACGACAAACGCACTCAGAGGAGATAATTTTTGAAAAAAGGTGACGGGTTTTTACAAAACTTTTGTTTTGAAGGGGTACTTCCCAACTTCCTGTTGATTTTTGCTGAAGGATGTCAATTATTAAAATGTAGGTCTAAGTGAGACCTACATAGAGGTTTTTGTTTGATGTCTCTCCGACATTCCTACCGGAAGTTACAAGCAGTTTTGTCTGTGTTTTCTTCCTAGGAGCAGTTTTTTCTGTGTTTTATTCTAAAATTGCACTAGAGCGCAATTTTGAGTTTTGGGGTTTGATCTTTTTATTAGATCGCAATTTTTGCTAGTCCTGATGTGTGCGCCAAGTTTGGTGAGTTTTGAAGCATTTTAAGGGGGTCAAATTACAGCTCAAAGAGGCAAAAATAGCATTTTTTAGGAAAATGTTGTTTTGAAGGGGTTTTTGCCAACTTTCTGTTGATTTTTGCCCTAGAAGGTAAAATTATGAAATGTAGGTCTAAGTCAGACCTACATGGAAGTTTTTGTTTCATGTCTCTACGACATTGCTAACGGAAGTTACAAGCAGTCTGTTTTTTTTCTTCCCCTAGGGGGCGCTAGAGTGCAATTTTGATTTTTGGGGTTTGGTTGCTTAACAAGTTGGGAATGTTTGCTATATCGATGTGTGTGTGAAGTTTGGTTGGTTTTGAAGCATGTTAAGGGGGTCAAATTATGGCGCGAAGGTGCGGAATACCAAATACGATAGGGTCCTCTGTCCTTATTGTACCAATAGGGACATTGCGGTCCCTAAAAATATATATATTTCTATTTTACTCAAAGCTTATATTTTTTTATATTTGCTTACTTTGTATCTATTATTAATGTTGTAAAAACAAACATATCTAGCAAGGTTGGTCCTGAAGAGGTCGGCATTTTTCTCAGGTCCCCAGAAAGTCCGAAATACAAGATTGTGTGTGTGCAGGATGTCCAGTCAGAAACTGGACCCTAGGGTCCGGTTGGATTCATGAAGGACTTCTTTCACGTCTCCCTTCCCGTCTGGCCGGAATGGTCGCAGCGGAATCAAACGCCGCCTTATGCCCAACGTTCCCCTGCGGGACTGGGGAATATTCAACAAGTATATGGGCCAGGGGGGGGGGAGAGGCTGTGACCGCCTCAGTCGGGAACTTGGACTGGATGTCTTCTTTCCAAGTGGACTCACATACCTTTTCATGGAACGCTGCCTCGTTTTTTGTTTTTTTTCTTTCCACTTCCGTCGTAACCCTTTGGGACCTTGGTGCCACGCGGGGAAGTCTTCGCCCCGCACTTGCGGGTTCGAGACTGGAAGGACTCTCCTGGGCTTTATGGGGTTGTTGTGACGGTCGCCGGGGTGGCAAGTTTAGACCGGACACTGACTGGGTCTGTGTGTCTCCGGGCTGGAATTTTCTGTAAAATTGCCTGGCGAGGGTTCCAGATTCCGGATTCCGGGTTCCGGGTTCCGGGTTGTGTACGTCAACAAATAAGAGTTGGGGCGTGAGTGAGGATTCTGTCAGGACCTGCAGGGTCTCAGCATGTCACACTCCAAACAATCTTTCTCCAAAGTCCACATTTTGGCGAATCGGCGTCATTTTCAAGAATCAAATTTGTTTCTGAGTGTCGTCAACTGTCTCATCACAATTTATTTTGCTTTGTGTGTAGACTAGGGTTGTACGCTAATACTAATGAATCAAAAACGGTACTATACTCTGTTTGAAAAGTACCAGTTCGCCATTTTTTTATTTATTTTTTTACAGACGTGTTGACATTGCGGTTTTTTTATCCAATCCAATCCAATCCACTTTATTTATATAGCACATTTAAACAACAATAACGTTTCCAAAGTGCTGCACAGCCGTTATAAAAACAATATTATGCTCCACCAATGACTGAATAAAACAAAAAATTAATAAAAATAAAACCAATAAAAATAATATAAAAACAAATATGATTAAAAACTATTTTAAAGGGTAAAATCAATTAAAACAGTAAAATAAAAAAATAAAAAAATAAAAAAAATAAAAAAATAAAATAAAAAAAATAAAAATAAAAGTGTATGAGCAGAGGAGCATATTCGGCAGCGCACAAGTACAGAGTACTTACAAGCAGACACTGTGTGGGCAGAAAAGGGAGAAAAAGTAAAAATATAAGTGAAGTTATAACACTGAAACACCCTCAGGAAGAGCTACTTCTAAATCACCAATCCTGGCCTCCATGGCGACGAATAAAGTGAGTTTCTTGCAAGTAACATTATCACTGGAGGACCAGCTAAACACCGGAGGAGGATACAATAGCTCACCGGCGTCACAATGTAAACAAACGCCATGGGTGGATCCACACCTGACATCCGCTGTAATGATACCAAGTACAGGAGCGTATCTAGTCGATACTACTATGATTAAATCGATATTTTTCGGCATCACAAAATCATTTTTTGTCTTAAAAAAAATGTATGTTATGTTTATAAAGTCAGTAAATATGTCCCTGGACACATGAGGACTTAGAATATGACTGTAACTACTTGGTATCAAATCGATAGCTAAAGGTGTGGTATCATCCAAAACTGATGTAAAGTATCAAAGAAGAGAAGAATAAGTGATTATTACATCTGAACAGAAGTGTAGATAGAACATGTTGAAACAGAAAACAGCGTGACACCTACCCTTTACATCAGTATTTCTTAATCCTATTATTATTGGTTTATTATGTATTGTATTTTATTGTATGATCCTGTAACTACTTGGTATCGGATCGATACCTAAATGTGTGGTATCATCCAAAACTAATGTCAAGTATCAAAGAAGAGAAGAATAAGTGATTATTACATTTGAACAGAAGTGTAGATAGAACATGTTAAAACAGAAAACAGCGCGACACCTACCCTTTACATCAGTATTTCTTAATCCTATTATTATTGGTTTAATAGGTGTTATATTTTATTGTATGATCCTGTAACTACTTGGTACTGGATCGATACCTAAATGTCATTACTGATTAAACAGCACAACTTCCTGTTCCTGTTTCCAGCGCTAAGCCTTCTGGGTAACGTTTGATATAAACATTTCCTTCCTAGTTTCCATTTATTCATGTATTTACCCAACATTTACTAACCCGGGGTAAAAAAAATAAGCAACGTGTTTTTTATTGTAGATGTTAGAGATGTTGAAGTGTGATGATAGTCTCCCATCGTTTCTCGTTTACCAAGAGAAATAGTTCATGAATGAGTGTTGAAACATTAAGAAATGTTTAGGCGTTCATGTTCTATGTGTAAAACATACACGGAGAATGCCTGCCGGTATATCCCATCACTGGCTTCCTGTTCCACTCGGGATTGAATTCAAAATCTCCCTACTTATGGAAATGTCCCCGTCTACCTCAAAGAACTGCTCACCCCCAAATCCTCCCCACGACACCTCCGCTCCAAACAGGCTAACCTCCTCCAACTTCCAAGGACAAAGCTAGGGCTTTCTGCTCGCTGCTCCCAGTCCTTGGAACGCTCTCCCTGACCACCTGAGGGCACCACAGACTGTAAATGCTTTTAAAAAAGGCTTAAAAACCCATCTTTTAAAAAAAAAAGCCTTTTTATAGATACGCATGCTGGTTCCAGCTATTGGGCTGTTTCTAGTTCTATATATATATTTTTTATTTATTTTTTTAAATTTATTATTTATTATTATTACTATTTTTTTACAATGTGGCACTTTGAAGTTGTTTGCTCAACGTAAACTGCTTTTTTTACAAATAAAATCTATTATTAATATTATTATTACAATAAGGACGCCTTTGGTTGATGCTAACATTAGCATGCTAATATTAAATAAAAAAATAAAACATTTCAATGTTGAATTAATTCAGTGATTAATTAATCAATTGTACTCCTATACTATATGCATCATTGACTTATTTATTAATGTAATTCCAGATGTATTTAATTAATGACACATTTAAGTAATTATTTAAAGATTTATTTATTTATTTATTTTAATTGTCCCATTTGACCTTCTACACCACACTGGCTCATGAAATAATAAAATAAAGAATTACATCTTGAAATAAGTCATGAAATATAGTGAAATAGTTTATTAAATCATGAAGTCAAAAATTAAATAAATAAGTAAAATATTTCAATGTTGAAATAATTCAGTAATTAATTTATTAGTTGTACTTTTACAGTAAATTCATAGTTGAAACATTTTTTGATTTAATTCTAGATGTATTTAATTAATGACACATTTTTTAGTAATTATGTAAAGATTTCCTTTTTTTTTTTTGTCCCCTTTGACTTTCTAAACCACACCAGCTCATTAAATAATACAAATAAATAATTCAACCTTGAAATAAGTAATTAAATAAAGTGAAATGTTTATTAAATCATGAAATACATAATTAAATAAATAAATAAAATAATTAAGATTTGAAATAATTCAGTGAGTAATTTATAAAAATTTACTTTTATAGTAAATAACCCAGTGACCCATTTCTTTATTTAATTCCAGATGTATTTAATCAATAACATATTTTAGTAATTATGTAAATATTTCTTTATTTTGTCACATTTGACTTTGTATACCACATATCATGAAATAATAAACTTAAATAATTAAATCTTGAAATAAGTAATGAAATATAAAGAAATAGTTGATCAAATCATGAAATCAATAATTAAATAAGTAAATAAAATTGAAATAATTCAGTGATTAATTGATTAATTGTAAATCAATTCCAGATGTATTTAATTAATGACACATTTAAGTAATTATGTAGCTGAGATAGGCGCCAGCGCCCCCCGCAACCCTAAAAGGGAATAAGCGGTAGAAAATGGATGGATGGATGTAAAGACCTATTTATTTATTTCTATTGTCCCATTTGACTTTCTACACCACGCCGGCTCGTTAAATAATAAAATGAATAATTGAATCTTTGAAATAAGTAATTAAATATAGTGAAATAGTTGATTAAATCATGAAATCAATAATTAAAAATAATCAATCAATCAATCAATATAAATAAATATAATAAATTAAATTTAATTAAATGTAATTATTTAATTAAATTAAATAAATAAATATTTAAGTGTTGAAATAATTCAGTAAATATTTCATCAATTGTACTTTTATAGTAAATTCATAGTTGAAACATTTTTTGATTTAATTCTAGATGTATTTAATTAATGACACATTTTTAAGTAATTATGTAAAGATTTCCTTTTTCTTTTTGTCCCCTTTGACTTCCAAACCACACCGGCTCATTAGATAATACAAATAAATAATTCAATCTTGAAATAAGTAATTAAATAAAGTGAAATGTTTATTAAATCATGAAATCTATAACTAAGTAAATAAATAAAATAATTCAATGATTCATTTATCAATTGTACTGTTATAGTAAATAACTCAATGACCCATTTCTTTATTTAATTCCAGATGCATTTAATTAATGACACATTTCAGTAATTTCATAAATATTTCTTTCTTTCTTTTTTTTGTCCCATTTGACTTTGTATACCACATATCAGGAAATAACAAACTTAGATTATTACATCTCGAAATAAGTAATGAAATAAAGCGAAATAGTTGATTAAATCATGAAATCAATAATGAAATAAATAAATAAAAGTGAAGTAATTCAGTGATTAATTGATCAATTGTAAATAATTGACCTATTTATTGTATTTAATTAATAACACGTTTAATTAATTATGTAAAGATGTATTTATTTCTTCAATTGTCTCCCCTTTGACAGAGAGCAGGGTATGTTTCCAGCGATTAGCACGTTGAAAGGAGAGGAGTGTGATGATAATTAACGAGCTGAGTCACCATCGCTCTGAGCTCTCAGACTTTTATGCTTTTCTCATCAAAATGCCGCAGCCATCAATATTTTTACGCACGCTCGAAAGAAGAGAACATTTGGCAGATTAAAAGTCCACGAGGATGCAAACGATGCGGCCTCCGTCGCCACGGCAACATCCTGAGCCGTTGCGCCGATGAGTCGTGTCGGATTCATGGCGCCAAAAGCAGTTAGCACGCTAGCGTCCGCCTGCTTTTTATGACACTTTTATTGCCACTTTCAGCTAAAAGTGCGACGGCGTGCTCGTTAAAGCAAAACCGGCGTGTCAGCGACCATTTTCTCCATCGCCGTCCTCTTCTCTCGCCGCTAATTGGCAATGAAGCAAAGGTGCCAACGCAGGCTTCTTTAACGCGGGTCACTAGTTGGGAGCTAGCGATCAGCGCGCTAGCTAGCAGCCCACCTCCCAACTCCTCTGTTCTAACAAACTTTGACGCTTACCACTTTTTTCTCCATCTTCCAAAGGCTTTTATTTGTTAGACAGGAAACAGGAAGGAGAAAAAAGGGAGGAAAGACGTTTAGTCTCCAGTCACTTCTTGGAGGACACTGTTGTTACTGAGGACAACATCAACAGGAAGTGTTTATTACTTAATGACGACATCAAGAGGAAGTGTTTATTAGTTAACAACATCAACAGGAAGTGTTTATTACTTAATGACGACATCAACAGGAAGTGTTTATTACTTAACAACAACATCAACAGGAAGTGTTTATTACTTAATGACGACATCAAGAGGAAGTGTTTATTAGTTAACAACATCAACAGGAAGTGTTTATTACTTAATGACAACATCAACAGGAAGTGTTTATTACTTAACAACAACATCAACAGGAAGTGTTTATTACTTAATGACAACATCAACAGGAAGTGTTTAGTACCTAAGGACAACATCAACAGGAAGTGTTTATGACTTAATGACAACATCAACAGGAAGTGTTGATTAATTAATGACAACATCAACAGGAAGTGTTTACTACCTAAAGACAACATCAACAGGAAGTGTTTATTACTTAATGACAACTTCAACAGGAAGTGATTATTACTTAATGACAACATCAACCGGAAGTGTTTATTAGTTAACAACAAAATCAACAGGAAGTGTGTATTACTTAATGACAACATCAACAGGAAGTGTTTATGACTTAATGACAACATCAACAGGAAGTGTTTACTACCTAAAGACAACATCAACAGGAAGTGTTTATTACTTAATGACAACTTCAACAGGAAGTGATTATTACTTAATGACAACATCAACCGGAAGTGTTTATTAGTTAACAACAAAATCAACAGGAAGTGTGTATTACTTAATGACAACATCAACAGGAAGTGTTTATTACTTAATGACAACATCAACAGGAAGTGTTTATTACTTAATGACAACATCAACAGGAAGTGTTTATTAGTTAACAACAAAATCAACAGGAAGTGTTTATTACATAACAAAAACATCAACAGGAAGTGTTTAGTACCTAAGGACAACATCAACAGGAAGTGTTACCTAATGGCACTATTAACAGGAAGTGTTTATTACTTAATGACAACATCAACAGGAAGTGTTTATTACTTAACAACAACATCAACAGGAAGTGTATATAAGTTAACGACAACGTCAACAGGAAGTGTTTATTACTTAATGACAACATCAACAGGAAGTGTTTATTACTTTACAACAACATCAACAGGAAGTGTATATAAGTTAACGACAACGTCAACAGGAAGTGTTTATGACCTAATGAAAACATCAACAGGAAGTGTTTAGTACCTAAGGACAACATCAACAGGAAGTGTTTATTACTTAATGACAACATCAACAGGACGTGTTTAGTACCTAAGGACAACATCAACAGGAAGTGTTTATTACCTAAGACAACATCAACAGGAAGTGTTTATTACCTAAGACAACATCAACAGGAAGTGTTTATTACTTAATGACAACATCAACAGGAAGTGCTTATTACCTAAAGACAACATCAACAGGAAGTGTTTATTACTTAATGACAACATCAACAGGAAGTGCTTATGACCTAATACAACATCAACAGGAAGTGTTTATTACTTAATGACAACATCAACAGGAAGTGTTTATTACTTAACAACAACATCAACAGGAAGTGTTTATTACTTAATGACAACATCAACAGGAAGTGTTTAGTACCTAAGGACAACATCAACAGGAAGTGTTTATGACTTAATGACAACATCAACAGGAAGTGTTGATTAATTAATGACAACATCAACAGGAAGTGTTTACTACCTAAAGACAACATCAACAGGAAGTGTTTATTAGTTAACAACATCAACAGGAAGTGTTTATTACTTAATGACAACATCAAGAGGAAGTGTTTATTAGTTAACAACATCAACAGGAAGTGTTCATTACTTAATGACGACATCAACAGGAAGTGTTTAGTACCTAAGGACAACATCAACAGGAAGTGTTTATGACT
Source organism: Nerophis ophidion (assembly GCF_033978795.1). Taxonomy (NCBI): domain Eukaryota; kingdom Metazoa; phylum Chordata; class Actinopteri; order Syngnathiformes; family Syngnathidae; genus Nerophis; species Nerophis ophidion. The sequence goes on along the minus strand of NC_084618.1, from coordinate 10,359,503 downwards.
TAATGACAACATCAACAGGAAGTGTTGATTAATTAATGACAACATCAACAGGAAGTGTTTATTACTTAATGACGACATCAACAGGAAGTGTTTATTACTTAACAACAACATCAACAGGAAGTGTTTATTACTTAATGACAACATCAAGAGGAAGTGTTTATTACTTAATGACAACATCAACAAGAAGTGTTTATTACTTAACAACAACATCAACAGGAAGTGTTTATTACTTAATGACAACATCAACAGGAAGTGTTTATGACCTAAAGACAACATCAACAGGAAGTGTTTATTATTTAATGACAACATCAACAGGAAGTGTTTATTAGTTAACAACAACATCAACAGGAAGTGTTTATGACTTAATGACAACATCAACAGGAAGTGTTTATTAATTAATGACAACATCAACAGGAAGTGTTTACTACCTAAAGACAACATCAACCGGAAGTGTTTATTACTTAATGACAACTTCAACAGGAAGTGATTATTACTTAATGACAACATCAACCGGAAGTGTTTATTAGTTAACAACAAAATCAACAGGAAGTGTGTATTACTTAATGACAACATCAACAGGAAGTGTTTATTACTTAATGACAACATCAACAGGAAGTGTTTATTAGTTAACAACAAAATCAACAGGAAGTGTTTATTACATAACAGAAACATCAACAGGAAGTGTTTAGTACCTAAGGACAACATCAACAGGAAGTGTTACCTAATGGCACTATTAACAGGAAGTGTTTATTACTTAATGACAACATCAACAGGAAGTGTTTATTACTTAACAACAACATCAACAGGAAGTGTATATAAGTTAACGACAACGTCAACAGGAAGTGTTTATTACTTAATGACAACATCAACAGGAAGTGTTTATTACTTAACAACAACATCAACAGGAAGTGTATATAAGTTAACGACAACGTCAACAGGAAGTGTTTATGACCTAATGAAAACATCAACAGGAAGTGTTTATTACTTAATGACAACATCAACAGGACGTGTTTAGTACCTAAGGACAACATCAACAGGAAGTGTTTATTACCTAAGACAACATCAACAAGAAGTGTTTATTACCTAAGACAACATCAACAGGAAGTGTTTATTACTTAATGACAACATCAACAGGAAGTGCTTATTACCTAAAGACAACATCAACAGGAAGTGTTTATTACTTAATGACAACATCAACAGGAAGTGCTTATGACCTAATACAACATCAACAGGAAGTGTTTATTACTTAATGACAACATCAACAGGAAGTGTTTATTACTTAAGGACAACATCAACAGGAAGTGTTTATTACTTAAAGACAACATCAACAGGAAGTGTTACCTAAAGACACTATTAACAGGAAGTGTTTAGTACCTAAGGACAACATCAACAGGAAGTGTTTAGTACCCAAGACAACATCAACAGGAAGTGTTTATTACTTAATGACAACATCAACAGGAAGTGTTTAGTACCTAAGGACAACATCAACAGGAAGTGTTTATTAGTTAACAACAACATCAACAGGAAGTGTTTATGACTTAATGACAACATCAACAGGAAGTGTTGATTAATTAATGACAACATCAACAGGAAGTGTTTATTACTTAATGACAACTTCAACAGGAAGTGATTATTACTTAATGACAACATCAACCGGAAGTGTTTATTAGTTAACAACAAAATCAACAGGAAGTGTGTATTACTTAATGACAACATCAACAGGAAGTGTTTATTACTTAATGACAACATCAACAGGAAGTGTTTATTAATTAATGACAACATCAACAGGAAGTGATTACTACCTAAAGACAACATCAACAGGAAGTGTTTATTACTTAATGACAACTTCAACAGGAAGTGATTATTACTTAATGACAACATCAACCGGAAGTGTTTATTAGTTAACAACAAAATCAACAGGAAGTGTGTATTACTTAATGACAACATCAACAGGAAGTGTTTATTACTTAATGACAACATCAACAGGAAGTGTTTATTAGTTAACAACAAAATCAACAGGAAGTGTTTATTACATAACAAAAACATCAACAGGAAGTGTTTAGTACCTAAGGACAACATCAACAGGAAGTGTTTAGTACCAAAGACAACATCAACAGGAAGTGTTTATTACTTAACAACAACATCAACAGGAAGTGTTTATTACTTAATGACAACATCAACAGGAAGTGTTTATTACTTAATGACAACATCAACAGGAAGTGTTTATTAGTTAACAACAACATCAACAGGAAGTGTTTATTACTTAATGACAACATCAACAGGAAGTGTTTATTACTTAACAACAACATCAACAGGAAGTGTATATAAGTTAACGACAACGTCAACAGGAAGTGTTTATGACCTAATGAAACCATCAACAGGAAGTGTTTATTACTTAATGACAACATCAACAGGACGTGTTTAGTACCTAAGGACAACATCAACAGGAAGTGTTTATTACCTAAGACAACATCAACAGGAAGCGTTTATTACTTAATGACAACATCAACAGGAAGTGCTTATTACCTAAAGACAACATCAACAGGAAGTGTTTATTACTTAATGACAACATCAACAGGAAGTGCTTATGACCTAATACAACATCAACAGGAAGTGTTTATTACTTAATGACAACATCAACAGGAAGTGCTTATGACCTAATACAACATCAACAGGAAGTGTTTCTTACTTCATGACAACATCAATAGGAAGTGTTTATGACCTAATACAACATCAACAGGAAGTGTTTATTACTTAATGACAATATCAACAGGAAGTGTTTATTACTTAAGGACAACATCAACAGGAAGTGTTTAGTACCTAAGGACAACATCAACAGGAAGTGTTTAGTACCCAAGACAACATCAACAGGAAGTGTTTATTACTTAATGACAACATCAACAGGAAGTGTTTAGTACCTAAGGACGACATCAACAGGAAGTGTTTATGACCTAAGACAACGTCAACAGGAAGTGTTTATTAGCCGTATTAGTATAGTCGTCATGGTTACCTCAGGCAGGAAACTGAAGTTGAACTTTGTCAGTGCGATGACGCGCTGGAACATCAGCAGGACTCCGTTTGATGACCCGGTCATTGAGCTTCTCCGGCGTGGCGGCGCCAGCCTGACGAGGCGCCGCCACTTACATTTATTAATGGCCACGCCCTCTCCCCTCCTCGCGCTAATAAAAGTCACACGGCCCGAGATGAGCGTCCCCGAGTGGCGGCGAGGTCACCGGCCTCGTTAGCGTTAGCCAGCCGGCGCTCGGATCTCACCCGGAAGTTGGCGAGCGACACAAACAAGCGTCGGTCGGAGAGGACAAGTCAGTCTGTTTGGACGTCCTTGTCTCCTGTCGCCGTGTTGTGTGGGAACTGATTTATTGTCCCTCGCCGCCGCTAAATGACAGTCGCGGTCTGGCCTCGCCCATTTTCCTCAAACGCCCTTCTCCGACACCAAAAGGACGAGTGGATGAAAGGCGCCGCAGGACGACCGCGGCTGATGTCCACCGTATTTACCGGACTACAGAGCGCGCCCGTATATAGGCCACACCCACTAAATTAGTCTGTATAAAAGCCACACCCACTAAATTAGTCTGTATATAAGCCACACCCGCTTATATACACTTTCTTCCAACCCTGTCCCCCCCCCCCCCCCCCCCCCACTTGCTCACGGCTAAGGCAAAAGTAAACTTTTGTAATCCCGGGGAGATTTACGCCGCCGCTAATCCCACGTTTGACTTGTTCCGTTTGAGCTGCGAGCGCTCGCACCAAACAAGGATTAGCAAGCGAGAAAGAGGCTTTTTCAAAGGGCTCAGAAAGTTGTGTGCTAATCATCCCAGGTAGCGCCATGTGCCCCTCGTCCCCCCGCACTGCTCCCCGGGGTCCCGCACTAAAACCGGCTCACAGCGGCCCTTCCTCTGTGGGAGGAGCTTGTCAGGTTGTTATGTATCATATTCAGTACTATACCGACTCTAAAAAGTCCCAGTCAACCCATTGTCGTCCTGTCGTGTCTCAGAGGAGCATGTTCGGCAGCACACACGCACAGAGTACTTACAAGCAGACACGGTGTGTAGACAGAAAAGGGAGAATGGACGCATTTTGGTGTAAAAAGTAAAGATAGAAGTGAAGTTATAACACTGAAACATCCTCAGGAAGACGCACTTCAAAACACGGCTAGAATAAAGTGAGTTTCTTACATGTAGCATTATCACTGGAGGACGAGGAATAGCTAAACATGCTTGACTACACATCGTAGGAAGATACAATAGCGTTGCAATGTAAACAAATGATCCACACCTGACTGATACCAAGCACAGGTGCGAATCTAGTCGATACTACTAGCGATATTTTTTTATCACCACAAAATATTTTTTCCTATTTTAAAAAATTTATATAATGTTTATTGAACTTCTGCCATCCTACTCACTGCCGTTGTGTCCTTGAGCAAGACACTTTACCCACCTGCTCCCAGTGCCACCCACACTGCTTTCAAAATGCAACTTAGATATCGGGTTTCACGACGTAAAACGCTTTGAGTCGCTAGAGAAAAGCGCTATATAAATATAATTCACTTCACTTATCAACTGTGGAAATACGTCCCTGGACACATGAGGACTTTGAATATGACCAATGTATGATCCTGTAACTACTTGGTATCAGATCGATACGTAAATGTGTGGTATCATCCACAGCTAATGTCAAGTATCAAAGAAGAAAAGAATAAGTGGTTATTACATTTGAACAGAAGTGTAGATAGAACATGTTAAAACAGAAAACAGCGCGACACCTACCCTTTACATCAGTATTTCTTAAGCATATCATTATTGGTTTATTAGGTATTATATTTTATTGTATGATCCTGTAACTACTTGGTATCGGATCGATACCTAAATGTGTGGTATTATCCACAACTAATGTCAAGCATCAAAGAAGAGAAGAATAAGTGATTATTACATTTGAACAGAAGTGTAGATAGAACATGTTAAAACAGAAAACAGCGTGACACCTACCCTTTACATCAGTATTTCTTAAGCATATCATTATTGGTTTATTAGGTATTATATTTTACTGTATGATCCTGTAACTACTTGGTATCGGATCGATACCTAAATGTGTGGTATTATCCACAACTAATGTCAAGTATCAAAGAAGAGAAGAATAAGTGATTATTACATTTGAACAGAAGTGTAGATAGAACATGTTAAAACAGAAAATAAGCAGATATTAACAGTAAATGAACAAGTATATTAATAATAATTTTTTTACAGTTTGTCCTTTTTAAATTTAGACAAAATAATGGGTGTATAAATGACACAATATGTTACTGCAGACTAATTAGGAGTCTTTGTTTGTTTACTTACTACTAAAAGACAAGTTGACTATTTTATTTAAGGACTAAATGACAATAATAAACACATCTTTCATGTACACTAAGATTTTTTGTTCAAATAAAGACAATAATGAAATTTTTTCGTGGTCCCCTTTATTTAGTAAAAGTACCGAGAAGTATACAAAAAAAATATATATGTATATATATTTTTTTTTCTTTTTTTTTTAAATGTACAAATGTAAAAAAGAAAATACAATAAATAATTAAATCTACTCCACTAAAACTTTAAAATAATAAATACAAATGTTTGGCCAAATTAAGTAAGTGCTTCAAGTTTTTCCTTTGAACCTAAAAATGTATGTAATTATTACTCATAATTGTATGCCAATTATTTTCCATTTTAATAGTATTTCATTTATATTTTTCCAAATGGAAACATGTTTAAAACAAATACAATATTTAATTAAATGTGTTTTGCTAAAAATGTGAAATAATACATAAAAGAGGAGATCCATCACAAATTTTTACACAAAAACGTCTGATACTGATCAGCACATCCGTGATGTGGACTTTGTGTTTTTGGTACCACTACCAAATGGTGTGTATGGGGACAACACTAGTGGAGGCACGTCATCATCTGCTAGTCAACAATTGTGTCCTTCAGAGGAGATCCATCACAAACTTTTACACAAAAACATCTGATACTGATCATTATCGGTCCCAAAATATCGATATGGGGACAACACAAGTGGCGACACAAGGAGCGGCAGTAGTGAAGTACTTCCTGTGCGTAGTCGGCTTTGTGTATCGCCCTGGAGTGGAAACATTGTGCATTTGCAGCTCAATCGTGTAAATCAAGCTCTCACTTTGCTACTTAAGCGCCGTCGTTTGTCAGCGGTTAATTGCGGCCGCCGTCACTTCCTGTCCAACAAATAATATTTCATATTCTCGCACCCCCCCCCCCCCTCCCCCCCCCGTTCACCTTTATTTAATAAGTGGCGAACATGCTTGTAGTAAATGTGAGCACCTTGTTGTCTTAGCGCCGTGATTGATTAGTGGATGCAATTACTGTCCGGCATGTGGAGCCGTGCCAAGAATCGCCGCCGCCGCGTGACATTTTCATCTCGCCCGCAGATTCATGGCAGATTGTGGAATATTGATTTTTTTTCCCCACTCTTGATGAGTCAAACGCCCCCCCCCCCCCCCCCCCCGCCTTCCACCCCAAAAGGGACAAGCAGTAGAAAACGGATGCATGTTTTAGTGAGGTGTTTACCATTCATGTAACTCTCCAAAAATAAACTTCAATTCCTGTCTTTTTTGTTTTTTTCATGTACTATTATCACTGGAGGGAAAGGAATAGCAAAAAATGCTACGCTACACACCGTAAGAGGAGCCAATAAGACATTTTAACTGCTAAGGAAGAGCTTTTGAATGTAAAGAAATATTAATAGTATTGATACCAAGTTTATTATGAGTATATTGCCGATACTACAGGGATTTGATCGATATTTAGATGTATATAATTACAAAATACGTTTTTTTGGATACTTTTTTATTTTTTTGGTGGATTTTGTTATTGTTGACGCATTTATAAAATGGGTCTCCAGACTTAGGAGGAATAATTTAAGGGCAATTTGTGTATATTTTCCACTATTTAAAGTATTAAAAGGGAACGGTGAAAAATTTAAATACTTTGATGATGTTGTGATTTTTGCCGGATCATGTTTGGTATCAAAAACTGCATCATTCAACGATTTTGAAAATTGAAAGTATCAGCGATGGTTGGGCCGATACTGACCCGGTAAATGTTTGGTATTGGATGGACACCCAAGTTTGTATCGCCTCAAAACTAATATGTGGTATCCAAATAATACAATAATTGTAAAATATTTTGAAAGCGTTTTTATGATCATTCATATATATATATATATATATATATATATATATATATATATATATATATATATATATATATATATATATATATATAAAAAGGCATATATATATATATATATATATATATATATATATATATATATATATGCCTTTTTTTAGCTAAAGGGGTGTGCCCCAAAAAAATATGTAAATGAAAACAAATTAAAAAGATAAATAAATAAAATGAAAATTAACATTTTTAATAAATAAAAATAAAAAATCCATTAAAAATACATTTGATTCAAACAAAACATTTAAATGAAAAATAAAATTAGAAAAAAATAAATCAAATGCGAAACAAAATAAAAAAAGAAGACATAAAACAATAATACATTAGATTAAAAACTACAAAAATGTAAATTAAAAATAAAATTACTAAATATATTAAATGCAAAACTAAATTAAAGAAGAAGAAATAAACAAAAATAAAATATGATGAAAAAATAATTTATTGGATTGAACCAAAAAATGTAAATTAAAAATGGAATAACTAAAATTAAATAAATGCAAAATTAAATTGAAAAACATGTTTTATTTTGAAAGAATCGTGATTTTTACTTGTAACAAGTCTTCATTAAGGCCCTGCGATGAGGTGGCGACTTGTCCAGGGTGTACTCCGCCTTCCGCCCGACTGTAGCTGACATAGGCGCCAGCGTCCCCCGCCACCCCAAAGAGAATACGTGGTAGAAAATGGATGGATGGATGGAAGTCTTCATCAAATAAAAAAAATGTTTTACTAATTTATTTATTTTATCATTAGTATAATGATAAAACAAAAAAACAACATTAAAAAGAAGACATTTAAAAAAAATAAAATGCAAACTAAAATAAAAAGTAATACAATAGAGTAAAACCTAAAAAAATGTAAATTAAAAATAAAACTACTAAAATACATTAAATGCAAAACTAAATTAAAAAATAATAAATAAAGAAAAATAAAAATTAAAATAAATTTGAAAAATAATTTCTTAGATTGAACCAAAAAATGTAAATTAAAAATAGAATAGCTAAAATAAAATAAATGCAAAACTAAATTAAAAAAGAAGAATTTATTTTGAATGAAACGCGATTTTTACTTGTAACAAGTCTTGAGCAAAAAAAATGTTTTTATTCATTTATTTATTTTATTATTATTATTATTATTATTTGAATCTGTCCTGTCCGTACACCTCAGAGTCACATAATTTTGTACTTGACACACGCTGCAAAAAAAAGTTTTCATGCTATTGTTAGCATGCTAGCATGCTAAGGTTAGCATGCCAACAATAGCATGAACACTTTTTTTTTTCATTAATCAAGACTTTGACTTGGAAAAACTTTATTGATCCATAAGGGAACTTGTTGGAAATAACTTGGTAGTTGACCTGTGATAACAGTAAACATTTTATTATTATTTATTTTTGTAATCCGCCTGACCTAAGCCTTGATTATTATACATTTCATATCATTCGACAAGGTTTATCCTGTTAAACTACCGAGGTTGGATATAAATAATGAATATAAATAAAAGAGAAAGACTTGTGTTAATATTTAAGTAGGTGCCCCGGGCCCCTGTGTAGTGGAAAATTAATGAATTATTGATAAAATTATTAAAATTCCTGAAACATATATTTACAGTTCAAGCCAACATTTTTTACAGAAGAAAATGAAAATAAACATTTTAATAAATAAAATTAATTAATTAATTAATAGAAAAATACATTAGATTCAAACAAAACATTTAAATTGAAAATAAAATTACTAAAAAATCAAATAAATGCAAAACAAAATTAAGAAAGAAGACATTTAAAAAAAAGCAAAATAAAAATAATACAATAGATTACAAACTAAAAAAAATGTAAATGAATAATAAAACTACTAAAATAAGTTAAATGCAAAACTAAATAAAAAAATAGTAAATAAATACAAATAAAAATATAATTAAAAAATAATTTCTTGGATTGAACCAAAAAATGTAAATTAAAAATAAAATAACTAAAATAAAATACGTGCAAAACTAAATTAAAAAAGAAGGATTTCTTTGGAATGAATCGCGATTTTTACTTGTAACAGGTCTTGAGCAAAAAAAATTTTTTTAATTCATTTATTTATTTTATTATTATTATTGTTATTAACTAACAATAATAATAATAATATAAATAAATTAATTAATTAATTAATGATTAAATTATTAAAATTCCTGAAACATATTTACGGTTCAAGCCAACATTTTTTACAGATGAAAAAAAAAAAAAAAAAGGAAAAGCAAAAAGTTTCCCTGGGCGCCGCTGATTTACTGCTCCAATTTAATTGGGCTGTAAAAGGCGAGGCAGAGCTGTTGAGGAACGCCAAAGTGCGACTCCCAGGCTTGTTTACAGGAGGAGTCGGCAGTCAAGGACACGGGCAGGCGGCCAAGTGCTGAGGAGGAGGGAGAAAGTGGGACAGATAAAGAAAAGAATGGAGACAGATGGAGACGAGGAGGAGGAGGAGGAGGACGTTTGCAACAATGTTTACAAACCCCGGACTGGGACTCTTCACTGACAACTTGTGTCTTGGACTCCAACTGGGAGCTCCGGTCTTGAAGGACATTCATCACACTAAATGTATCTTGTCTGCCCGATCACCTTCTTCCAATATCCATGTTGGAAAGAATGTTTCCAGCATGTTCCAGAAGAACTCCTCATTCAAGGCCAGTCCAAAGTGCATTTAGAGGCTGAGCAGCACACTGGTTTCCCTTTGATTGTGAACTCAATATTATCTGCCACGCATATGAATCATCATAATACTTCACTGTTATAATGATTAGATTATTTTACAGCATCTGCTGGTGGTTAAGCCTCTCTTTGTCTTTTGGTGTCAAACTCAAGGCCGACGCATTATTTTAAACACCTGGAAATGATATGTGTCAATAAAGTACTTCCTATTCTCTCACTAAATATCATAGATTTTTTTTCATTTTGACAGAAAAAAATATGTGTACTGCTTGAAACTGCAACAAATATTTATGGACCGACGTCCTTTTGGGACAGAGGACCCTATTGAATTTCTAAGGTTTTATTATTATTATTTGTCACGCCCATGGGATCCGGTTTTGTTTTTGTTATGTTTGGTTTTATTTTTTGGGACACTCGGCTCCTGTTCCTGCACTTCCTTGTTTGTTTTGTTACCCGTCCATCCATCCATTTCCTACCACATATGCTTGTCTCAAAGATTAAGCCATGCAAGTGCAAGTGCAAACGAGTTTCATGCAGCAGGGCGATTTTGTCGGTTTGCATTTGAAGTTGACGAGAGAGGCGCGTCCTCAGACCCTCCAACGTCTCTCCTTTGGGGACAACCTACTGACAAAGTTTGCAAGATATGTGTGTGCGTGTGTGTGTGTGTTGCTTCTAGCTGTAGTGGAAAGGGGGGCCCTCACAACCTACTGACCAAACGTGGGTCCACGCAAAATACGCAAGACATGTATCTGTGTGTGTGTGTGTGTGTGTGTGTGTGTGTGTGTTTCATCCTTCTAGCTATAGTGGAAAGGGGGGCCCTTCACAACCTACTGACCAAACGTGGGTCCACACAAAGTACGCAAGACGTGTGTGTGTGTGTGTGTTTCATCCTTTTAGCTATAGTAGAAAGGGGGGCCCTTCACAACCTACTGACCAAATGTGGGTCCACACAAAGTACACAAGACATGTATGTGTGTGCGTGAGTGTGTGTGTGTGTGTGTGTGTGTGTGTGTGTGTGTGTGTGTGTGTGTGTGTGTGTGTGTGTGTGTGTGTGTGTGTTTCATCCTTCTAGCTATAGTAGAAAGGGGGCCCTCACAACCTACTGACCAAACGTGGGTCCACACAAAGTACGCAAGACATGTGTGTGTGTGCGTGAGTGTGTGTGTGTGTGTGTGTGTGTGTGTGTGTGTGTGTGTGTGTGTGTGTGTGTGTGTGTGTGTTTCATCCTTCTAGCTATAGTGGAAAGGGGGGCCCTCACAACCTACTGACCAAACGTGGGTCCACACAAAGTTTGCAAGACATGTGTGTGTGTGCGTGAGTGTGTGAGTGTGTGTGTGTGTGTGTGTGTGTGTGTGTGTGTGTGTGTGTGTGTGTGTGTGTGCGTGTGTTTCATCCTTCTAGCTATAGTGGAAAGGGGGGCCCTCACAACCTACTGACCAAACGTGGGTCCACACAAAGTTTGCAAAACATGTGTGTGTGTGTGTGTGTGTGTGTGTGCGTGTGTTTCATCCTTCTAGCTATATTGGAAAGGGGGGCCCTCACAACCTACTGACCAAACGTGGGTCCACACAAAGTTTGCAAGACATGAATGTGTGTATGTGTGTGTGTGTGTATGTGTGTGTGTGTGTGCGTGTGTGTGTGTGTGTGTGTTTCATCCTTCTAGCTATAGAATTATAATAGTAATGTAAATAACCATTTAAGTTAAAAATAAAGTTAATGAAATAAAATAAATGCGAAATTAAATTTAAAAAAAGAAGAAATAAACAATCAAGGTAAAACAATCACATTAAATTAAATCTATTAGATGTAAAAAAAAAACATGACAATAAAATAAAATAAAATAAAAATACATTAGATTAAACCAAAAAATGTAAATTAAAATTACTCAAATAAAATAAATGCAAAACTAAATAAAAAAGAAATGAACAACCAAAATAAAACAATTACATTAAATAAAAATTAATTACATTAAAAACATGACAATAAAATAAAATAAAAAATAATACATTAGATTAAACAAAAAAAAAGGTAAACTAAAATTACAATTATTAAAATAAATAAATGCAATACTAAATTAAAAAAAGAAAATATAAACAATTAAAATGAAACAATTACATGTAATTACTATTAATGAGATGGAAAAAAACATGACAATAAAATGAAATAAAAAATGAATACACAAAAGTAAAAAAACACATGTTGATGTTTTAAAGTCAGCAGGTTACAAAAGTGTTCCACTGTCCAACGCAAGCAAAATAAAAATAAAAACCCCCGTAAATTTTGGGCATCTTGGCCTTGGCTGAGGTCACGCTGCACTGACCTTGCATCAAATATGCTCACACGCCTCTCATGTTCTGGCAACAACCTCTTTGGGTTCATGCGGTTCCACGCAGACGCGTCATGATACCTCACACCCGGCAGAAAAAGGTTGAAAACCCCAACTTGACTGCATTTTTAAACACGCCTCAAGGCTGCACTCGGAACTTCCCTGCCGGGCGCCGCAAACACAGCGAGGTGGCGTTCTGACGTGGGCGCTCACTGGAGGCCGCCCGGGGATCGCAGGGTTTTATCGTCCACGGGGGGCTAATTTGCACATAATTACAAAATGGAGCGTGGGAGGGAGGGAAGAAAAAAAAACATGGCGGCGAGAAACCTGCAGTGAAGGACGCCAATAAGGACGCGAATATTTTTGATATCATTTTGCGTGTAATCACCCCTGTAGTATCCCCCCACCTGGTGCTAACTGTTTATTATTACATGTTAGCACTTTAGCAGGGCTGAGACGACACTGAAGGCCAGATGTGGGGTTTCTCTGAGTCGGGTTTGGGTGACTCCGCCTCCTGCTTGAAGCCATCTTCTAATTGGCCATCAAAATCTCACACGCTGCAGGATTGTGGAATTACTTTGGGATCTTTAGTGCACATAAGAAGGGGCGGCTTGCTGAGGATGGGATCTTTTCACCCCCTCCCCCAGTAATGAGTAGTTTAATAAACACACACACACACACACACACACACACACACACACACACACACACACACACACACACACACACACGTGTCTTGCAAACTTTGTGTGGACCCAGGTTTGGTCAGTAGGTAGTGAAGGGCCCCCCTTTCCACTATAGCTAGAAGGAGTAAACACACACATAGACACACACACACACACACACACACACACACACACACACACACACACACACACACACACCTACATGTCTTGCCTACTTTGTGTGGACCCACGTTTGGTCAGTAGGTAGTGAGGGCCCCCCTTTCCACTATAGCTAGAAGGATGAAACACACACACACACACACACACACACACACACACACACACACACACACACACACACATACACACACACACACACACATCATGTTGCAACAGCACTTAAGTTATTTATTCAGCGTATAGTTTCCACGGAAAAGTCATCATAAAATATAATGTGTTGGCTTCTCTTTTGTAGCCACACTTTATTATTATTATTATTATTGTTATTATTAATAAGTCTAGTTTACTACCATCCACCATATCATTGTGATTATGATGATGATTATTATTATTTGTAACTTACCACGATCAATATGTTTGTTATTATTATTATTACTAATTGTCCTATTAATAAATGTAGTTTACCACCATGCATGTGTTTATTATTTTTATTATTATTATTATTATTATATGTAGCTTATCACCATCAATGTGTTTATAATAATAATACAAAACAATTTCAATAAGCCTTTGCAGTTTCTTTTGTTGCTTGGGCCATAACAATAATACAATAATAATGATAATAATAATTATAACAATAATAATGATAACAATAATAAAAAAATAATAATAATAATGATCATATTAAAAAAAATACTATACTTATATTTCAAATACAATAATTGTAATAATTAAAATAATAATATAATTATTATAATGATCAATAATATTGAAATATTAATCGAATATATTATATAAAATGATAGTATAATATACTGCTACTACTACTACTACTACTACTACTACATTACTGCTAACAATAATAATAATAATGCATGTTTTTGTAATATTTTACTAATGCTTTTAATTTAATAAGTGTAATAATTAAAATAATAATATATAATTAATAATAATATTGAAATATTAATTTAATATCCATCCATCCATTTTCTACCGCTTATTCCCTTTCGGGTTGGCGGGGGGCGCTGGCGCCTATTTCAGCTACAATCGGGGGGAAGGCAGGGAACACCCTGGACAAGTCGCCACCTCATCTGCTGCTAATACTACTAATATTAATATATATTAATATATGTTCTTGTAATAGTTTACTAATATTTGAAATCTGATAAGTGTAATAGTTAAAATAACATTATTATTACAATCAAAAATAATATATTATATAAAATAATAGCATAATATCCTATTACTACTTTATAATATAAACAATACTATAACATACTGGTAATACTATTACTAATATAATAATAATAATAATAATAATAATAGTTATAGTAATAAATAGATAAAATGTGTAATATTTTACTAATATTTTAAATACAATAAGTGTAATAGTTAAAATAATAATACGTTTTATTATAATGATCAATAACATTGAAATATTAATCTAATATATTATATAAAATCATTGTGTAATATACTGCTCCTACTACTACTACTATTACTGCTAATAACAATGATAATAATATATGTTTTTGTAATATTTGACTAATGTTTTTAATTTAGTTATATAGAATAATAATGATAATAATATTGAAATATTAATGTAATAATACATTATGTAAAATAATAGCATAATATACTGCTATTACTACTACTATTACTACTAATACTGCTAATACTTCTACTACTACTAATGACAAATAATATTAATATATGTTCTGTAATAGTCTGCTAATATTTTAAATCTGATAAGTGTAATTGTTAAAATAACATTATCATTATAAGGAACAATAAAACATTTTAATTTCCCCTCAGGCATTAATAAAGTATTTCTAATATTAATGCAATAAAATATTATATAAAATAAGAGCATAACATACTGCTAATATTACTACTATTACTAATATAATGATAATAATAATAACAATTATTATTATAATAGTAATGTAAATAACCATAATAAAAAAAAATTACTTTAATGTTTTATTGGTAGTTTTTATTTTGACATACTTAGCTGCTAACTAACGTTGTTGTTTCATTTCCATCAAACTTGTGTCCTCTGTCACACCTGATAAAGTTTTGTGCTTTGACACACAACAACAACACACATACAAATATAATGTTTAGTGTTGGCTTCACCCTCGTCAGCAGACAAATGTTGCAAGAATATTTTATACAAAATGTCCTCAAAGGCAAGATGCTGAGTCAGCCGGGAAGACTGACAGCTGACGGAGGTGTGTGTGTGTGTGTGTGTGTGTGTGTGTGTGTGTGTGTGTGTTTCATCGTTCTAGCTGTAGTGGAAAGGGGGGCCCTCACAACCTACTGACCAAACGTGGGTCCACACAAAGTATGCAAGACATGTGTGTGTGTGTGTACGTGTGTGTTTCATCCTTCTAGCTATAGTGGAAAGGGGGGCCCTTCACAACCTACTGACCAAACGTGGGTCCACACAAAGTTTGCAAGACATGTGTGTGTGTGTGTGTGTGTGTGTACGTGTGTGTTTCATCCTTCTAGCTATAGTGGAAAGGGGGGCCCTTCACAACCTACTGACCAAACGTGGGTCCACACAAAGTAGTGTGTGTGTGTGTGTGTGTGTGTGTGTGTGTGTGTGTGTGTGTGTGTGTGTGTGTGTTTGTGTGTGTGTGTGTGTGTGTGTGTTTCATCCTTCTAGCTATAGTGGAAAGGGGGGCCCTCACAACTTACTGACCAAACGTGGGTCCACACAAAGTTTGCAAGACATGTATGTGTGTGTGTGTGTGTGTGCGTGTGTGTGTGTGTGTGTGTGTGTGTGTGTGTGTTAGCAGACAGGGATTGGTGGTGTGTGCCTGCAGCTTATCAGCAGACTAGTTGTCACCTGCCGAGACATCAACAAGCCTGCAGTGAAAAGACGACACAGGTGCTGGGTCGCATCACGTCCTCCACCTTTTCCCGCTCAGCGACGTCGCCAAAAACCATCAATCAATCAATCAATGTTTATTTATATAGCCCCAAATCACAAATGTCTCAAAGGACTGCACAAATCATTACGACTACAACATCCTCGGAAGAACCCACAAAAGGGCAAGGAAAACTCACACCCAGTGGGCAGGGAGAATTCACATTCAGTGGGACGCCAGTGACAATGCTGACTATGAGAAACCTTGGAGAGGACCTCAGATGTGGGCAACCCCCCCCCTCTAGGGGACCGAAAGCAATGGATGTCGAGCGGGTCTAACATGATACTGTGAAAGTTCAATCCATAGTGGCTCCAAGACAGCAGTGAGAGTCCCGTCCACAGGAAACCATCTCAAGCGGATCAGCAGCGTAGATATGTCCCCAACCGATACAGGCGAGCGGTCCATCCTGGGTCCCGACGAGCGGTCCATCCTGGGTCTCGACTCTGGACAGTCAGTACTTCATCCATGGTCATCGGACCGGACCCCCTCCACAAGGGAGGGGGGGACATAGGAGAAAGAAAAGAAGCGGCAGATCAACTGGTCTAAAAACATCTCACACTCGGACAAATCCTCGTTTTCTTTTTTGTTTTGTTTTTCACGGCAAATAGAAAATTGTAAACACATGGCGTTACTACTCAAAATTAAAGATAAAAATTAAATATAATTATTAGAATAAAATTAAAATTTAAAAATGTTTAATTAAAAAACACATTTTGATGAATGTAATTATTTGTATTTTTAATTTCATGAAAATTGAAAATTAGTATTAAATTAAAAATATCATATTAAACGTAAAAAATATAGATTTTTTGATGAACTTTGTTATGAATAAATATTTTTTTTTAAAATTAAAAGAAAAATTGCAAAAACGTAGCGTCAGCGAGCTAATATCGAGCGACGTACGCTAAGCGTGCCAAGCTAACTAGCTAACAGAAGTGTTTACAGATTTTTACTAAAACATTTAGTAATAAACTTTGTCAAAATCTATTTTAGGAGAAAAACAAAACATTTTCTATATATTTTTCGGTTTTATATATTGTTATAGTATTTATGATAATCAATAATTCCATTATTTATCAGTATTTTGTAGGCTTGGGCCCTTCTGCAACCCCGAGAAGGACAAGCGGTAGAAAATGGACGGAGGGACTACTCAAAATTTAAAATAAAAATATATAACTATTAGAATAAAATGAAAATCAAAAAGTTTGAATTCAAAAACTAATTTAGATAAATGTAATTAATTGTATTTTTATTTAATAAAAATGTAAATCATCGTATATTTTAATGATTTAATTAATTAGAAATATATAACTATTAGAATAAAATGAAAATAAAAAAGTTTTAATTAAAAAACTAATTTAGATAAATGTAATTAATTGTATTTTTAATTTAATAAAAATGTAAATCATTGCATATTTTAATGATTTAATTAATTAAAAAGTGGACATTTCCTAAAATATTTAGGAATAAGCTTCGTCAAAACTATTTTTGAAAAAAACACAAAACATTTACTATGTATTTTTTGGTTTTATATATTGTTATAGTATTTGTAATAGTTAATAATTCCATTATTTATTAGTATTGTGTAGGCTTCAGCCCTCCCATAACCCCGAGAAGGACAAGCGGTAGGAAAAATAAAAACATATAAATATTGAAATAAAACGCAAATAAAAAAATGTTAATTAAAAAACTAATTTTGATTAATGTAATTATTTGTATTTTTATTTAATTAAAATTGAAATCACTGTATATTTTCCATCCATCCATCCATTTGTATCTCAGCTACAATAGGGCGGAAGCCAGTGTACACACTGGACAAGTCGCCATCTCATCGCAGGGCACTTTATATTTTAATGATTTAATTATTAAATTAAAAATATCGTATTCAACATAAAAAATATGCAGTTTTTGTTGATTTTTGTGTTAAATAATTAAAAAAAGCAATTGAACAAAATTGAAAATTGCAAACACATAGCGTTAGCGAGCTAATGTCGAGCGACGTATGCTAAGCACGGCAAGCTAACTAGCTAACAGTAGTGTTTACAGATTTTTACAAGCGCTAACAAAATGCAGAAAGCTAGGGTGTTAGAAAAGCATTTTAGTAATAAGCTTTTAAGAGTCAGAATCTATTTTAGAAAATAAAAAAAACATGTACTATATTATAATTTTTTGGTTTTATATATTTTTAATTATTAAATTAAAAACATCATATTAAAGATAAAAAATATATATTTTTGTTGAATTTTGTTTTACATAGATACAAAATATAATTAAAAAAAATGAAAATTGCAATCACATAGCATTATTATTTTTTGGTTTTATATATTGTTACAGTAATAATTGAAATAATAATTCCATTATTTACTAGTATTGTATAGGCTCCAGCACTCTCACAGCCCCAAGAGGGACAAACGGTAGGAAATGGACGGATGGACGACTCAAAATAAAAAAATTAAAAAAAATTAAATATTTGATTAAAATGAAAACAAAAAAAATGTCATTGAAAAAAAATATTTTGATGAATGTAATTATTTGTGTTTTCAAATTCAAGTTATTTGTATATTTTAATGATTTAATTATTGAATAAAAAAATTCATATTAAAGATAAAAAATATAAAAACAATTTGAATTTCGTTTTAAATAAATATAAAACACAATAAAAAAATTAAAATTGCAAATACATAGCGTTATTATTTTTGGCCTTTATATATTGTAACAGTAATAATTTAATTAATAATTCCATTATTTATTAGTATTGTATACGCTTGGGCCTTACCACAACTCCGAGATGGACAAGCGGTAGAAAATTGACGGATGAAAAACTCAAAAAATAAAAATAAAATAAAAATAAAATAATTAAAAAAAAATCTGTTTTAATTAAATAAAAATGCATATACCTACATTAATCAAAATATATTTTTTTAATAAATTATTTTTTTCATTTTATTCCAATATATATATATATATATATATATATATATATATATATATATATAGGAATAAAATGAATTTTTTTTTATTAAAAACATTTTTTTTGATTAATGTAATTATTTGCATTTTTTTTATTTAATCAAAACAGAAGTCACTGTTTATTTCAATTATTTAACTATTACATTTAAAATATCATATTCACCAGTAAAAAAAATAAATCTAAATTTTTTGTTGATTTTTGTTTTAAATAAATACAACAATAATTGTTTTTAAATCTGTAGATTTTTTGTCTTAAAAAGCACGACCGATCACATAATTTTACCCAAAATATTAAGATTTTTTTTACACCGAATTAACTGTAAATCCAAAAACATTACCGCAAATATTTTTCCAGTAAAACTGCTACGACACACCTGCCAGTGTTTAACCGCAAAATATTTTTTTACAGTGTACTTGCTCATTGTATCGGACAATTTCTTAAAAATAAAAAATAAAAACAATATAAAAAAAGATAAAAAAAATCCAGAGTTTTCATGGAGGTTAATTTACAAAAGCGACACTGAATTTATGCAACTGAATTTTTGGATTTCTGATTTCTTTTTACATCAAGTAATTTAATTAACTATAAAGTAGTGAGCAAAATGTGTCTTGGTGTTTTAAAATTTAGTGTCGAAAAAATATGTGTTGCTTCAAAACTCAAGACTTGCATTTGGAAAATACATGAACTTATGAAATTAATATTTTATGAAATTGTTAGCATAATCTGAAAAATTAAGTTCGATAAAAAAAGACACAAATTAAATTCTATAATTATACAGCATTAGGCTAAAAATTAAAACAAAAACATTGAATTTTTAATGCTTATTCCGCTCCTTACCTTCCTAGCTGTGCTCTGCGGGCCGGGCTAAACCTGATGACTTCAAAGCAAATAGAGACTGAACTCCGAGTCACACAGAGGCCTTTTCTTCTCCAGAGCGCCCGGCGATTTATCGTGACCCAAAAAAAAGGTGCGGGGAAGTAATCAAGGATTTGCTCGGACCACGGAAAAATGCAAATCGGTATTTTTTCAGCGCGCCTGGCGTGTGACGCCATGACTGACAGGATGGACGTGAACAAACAAGGTCGGCGCTCGGATTACAAGACCAAGGTCAGCTGGAACAAGAAATGATGTAATGCTTCCCACAGCACAGCTTCACTTTGTTTAGGTTGCTGCAGACATGTTGATCCAAAATCAGAAGATGGATTTTATGGCTTCTGAACAAGTCGTTTACAAACAGGAAGTAATGATCTAAAGGCTGACCAAGCTTCATGTTGTTCAGGCTACAACACAGCTGACAAATTTAAAGACATTTTACAACCAAGCCCTCCCTGTTGATCCAAAATCAGAGTAGTAGATTGACTTTGCGTCCTCCGAACAAGTCTTATACTGAAACAGAATGTAAAAATCTCAAATCAAACCAAGTTTATGCTGTTCAATCTACAACAGACCTAACAACTTTGTAGAAATGTTATGACTACGCCCCAACTTTGGCCCAAAATCAGAGAAGAAAGTGGACTTAGCGCCCTCTGAAAAGTTGTATACAAACAGGAAGTAATGATCTAAAGGCTGACCAAGCTTCATTTGTTCAGGCTACAACACAGCTGACAAATTTAAAGACATTTTACGACCAAGCTCTCCCTGTTGCTCCAAAATCAGAGTAAAACGTGGATTTTATGGCCTCTGAACAGGTCGTTTACAAACAGAAAGTAATGATCTAAAGGCTGACCAAGCTTCATGCTGTTCAGGCTACAACACAGCTGACAAATTTAAAGACATTTTACGACCAAGCCCTCCCTGTTGATCCAAAATCAGAGTAGTAGATTGACTTTCCGTCCTCCGAACAAGTCTTATACTGAAACAGAATGTAATGCTCTAAAATCAAACCAAGTTTATGCTGTTCAATCAACAACAGACCTAACAACTTTGATGAAATGTTATAACTACGCCCCAACTTTGGCCCAAAATCAGAGGAGAAAGTGGACTTAACGCCCTCTGAAAAGTTGTTTACAAACAGGAAGTAATGATCTAAAGGCTGACCAAGCTTCATTTGTTCAGGCTACAACAAACCGGACAAATTTAAAGACATTTTACGACCAAGCCCTCCCTGTTGCTCCAAAATCAGAGGAGAAAGTGGATTTTATGGCCTCTGAACAGGTCGTTTACAAACAGGAAGTAATGATCTAAAGGCTGACCAGGCTTCATGTTGTTCAGGCTACAACACAGCTGACACATTTAAAGACATTTTACGACCAAGCCCTCCCTGTTGATCCAAAATCAGAGTAGTAGATTGACTTTCCGTCCTCCGAACAAGTCTTATACTGAAACAGAATGTAATGCTCTAAAATCAAACCAAGTTTATGCTGTTCAATCTACAACAGACCTAACAACTTTGAAGAAATGTTATGACGACGCCCCAACTTTGGCCCAAAATCAGAGGAGAAAGTGGACTTAACGCCCTCTGAAAAGTTGTTTACAAACAGGAAGTAATGATCTAAAGGCTGACCAAGCTTCATTTGTTCAGGCTACAACAGACCTGACAAATTTAAAGACATTTTACGACCAAGCCCTCCCTGTTGATCCAAAATCAGAGGAGAAAGTGGATTTTATGCCCTCCGAACAGGTCGTTTACAAACAGGAAGTAATGATCTAAAGGCTGACCAAGCTTCATGTTGTCCAGGCTACAACAGACCTGACAAATTTAAAGACATTTTACGGCCAAGCCCTCCCTGTTGATCCAAAATCAGAGGAGAAAGTGGATTTTATGCCCTCTGAACAGGTCGTTTACAAACAGGAAGTAATGATCTAAAGGCTGACCAAGCTTCATGTTGTCCAGGCTACAACAGACCTGACAAATTTAAAGACATTTTACGGCCAAGCCCTCCCTGTTGGTCCAAAATCAGAGGAGAAAGTGGATTTTATGGCCTCTGAACATGTCGTTTACAAACAGGAAGTAATGATCTAAAGGCTGACCAAGCTTCATATTGTTCAGGCTACAACACAGCTGACAAATTTAAAGACATTTTACGACCAAGCCCTCCCTGTTGATCCAAAATCAGAGTAGTAGATTGACTTTCCGTCCTCCGAACAAGTCTTATACTGAAACAGAATGTAATGCTCTAAAATCAAACCAAGTTTATGCTGTTCAATCTACAACAGACCTAACAACTTTGTAGAAATGTTATGACTACGCCCCAACTTTGGCCCAAAATCAGAGGAGAAAGTGGCCTTAACGCCCTCTGAAAAGTTGTCTACAAACAGGAAGTAATGATCTAAAGGCTGACCAAGCTTCATTAGTTCAGGCTACAACAGACCTGACAAATTTAAAGACATTTTACGACCAAGCCCTCCTTGTTGGTCCAAAATCAGAGGAGAAAGTGGATTTTATGCCCTCTGAACAAGTCGTTTACAAACAGGAAGTAATGATCTAAAGGCTGACCAAGCTTAATGTTGTCCAGGCTACAACAGACCTGACAAATTTAAAGACATTTTACGACCAAGCCCTCCCTGTTGGTCCAAAATCAGAGGAGAAAGTGGATTTTATGCCCTCTGAACAAGTCGTTTACAAACAGGAAGTAATGATCTAAAGGCTGACCAAGCTTCATGTTGTCCAGGCTACAACAGACCTGACAAATTTAAAGACATTTTACGACCAAGCCCTCCCTGTTGATCCAAAATCAGAGTAGTAGATTGACTTTCCGTCCTCCGAACAAGTCTTATACTGAAACAGAATGTAATGCTCTAAAATCAAACCAAGTTTATGCTGTTCAATCTACAACAGACCTAACAACTTTGAAGAAATGTTATGACTACGCCCCAACTTTGGCCCAAAATCAGAGGAGAAAGTGGCCTTAACGCCCTCTGAAAAGTTGTATACAAACAGGAAGTAATGATCTAAAGGCTGACCAAGCTTCATTAGTTCAGGCTACAACAGACCTGACAAATTTAAAGACATTTTACGACCAAGCCCTCCTTGTTGGTCCAAAATCAGAGGAGAAAGTGGATTTTATGCCCGTGAACAAGTCGTTTACAAACAGGAAGTAATGATCTAAAGGCTGACCAAGCTTCATGCTGTTCAGGCTACAACACAGCTGACAAATTTAAAGACATTTTACGACCAAGCCCTCCCTGTTGATCCAAAATCAGAGTGGTAGATTGATTTTGCGTCCTCCGAATAAGTCTTGTACAGAAACAGAATGTAAAAATGTAAAATCAAACCAAGTTTATGCTGTTCAATCTACAACAGACCTAACAACTTTGAAGAAATGTTATGACTACGCCCCAACTTTGGCCCAAAATCAGAGAAGAAAGTGGACTTAACGCCCTCTGAAAAGTTGTATACAAACAGGAAGTAATGATCTAAAGGCTGACCAAGCTTCATTTGTTCAGGCTACAACAGACCTGACAAATTTAAAGACATTTTACGACCAAGCCCTCCTTGTTGGTCCAAAATCAGAGGAGAAAGTGGATTTTATGCCCTCTGAACAAGTCGTTTACAAACAGGAAGTAATGATCTAAAGGCTGACCAAGCTTCATTTGTCCAGGCTACAACAGACCTGACAAATTTAAAGACATTTTACGACCAAGCCCTCCCTGTTGATCCAAAATCAGAGAAGGAAGTGGACTTAACGCCCTCTGAACAAGTCGTTTACAAACAGGAAGTAATGATCTAAAAGCTGACCAAACTTCATGTTGTTCAGGCTACAACACAGCTGACAAATTTAAAGACATTTTATGACCAAGCCCTCCCTGTTGATCCAAAATCAGAGAAGTAGATTGACTTTGCGTCCTCCGAACAAGTCTTATACTGAAACAGAATGTAATGCTCTAAAATCAAACCAAGTTTATGCTGTTCAATCAACAACAGACCTAACAACTTTGAAGAAATGTTATAACTACGCCCCAACTTTGGCCCAAAATCAGAGAAGAAAGTGGCCTTAATGCCCTCTGAAAAGTTGTATACAAACAGGAAGTAATGATCTAAAGGCTGACCAAACTTCATTAGTTCAGGCTACAACACAGCTGACAAATTTAAAGACATTTTACGACCAAGCCCTCCTTGTTGATCCAAAATCAGAGAAGAAAGTGGACTTAACGCCCTCTGAAAAAGTTGTATACAAACAGGAAGTAATGATCTAAAGGCTGACCAAACTTCATGTTGTTCAGGCTACAACACAGCTGACAAATTTAAAGACATTTTACGACCAAGCCCTCCCTGTTGATCCAAAATCAGAGTGGTAGATTGATTTTGCGTCCTCCGAACAAGTCTTATACAGAAACAGAATGTAAAAATCTAAAAGTCAAACCAAACTTTATGCTGTTCAAGCTACAACAGACCTGACAACACCCTCCCTGTTGGTCTGAAATCAGAGGAGTATATTGACTTTGCATCCACCGAATAAGTCTTATACAGAAAAAGAATATAACGATCGAAATCAAACCAAGTTTTTTGTGTTGTTCAAGCTAAAACAGACCTGACAACCTTGAAGAAATGTTATGACTATGCCCCTACTTTGATCCAAAATCAGAGGAGAAGGTGGACTTGACACCCTCTGGACAAGTTTGTATACAAACAAGGATTAATGATCTCCATGATGTTCAAGCTACAACAAACCTAAAAAGCTTGAGGAAATGTTATGAACACGTCCTCCCTCTTGATAGGAAATCAGAGTAGATTGACTTTGCCTCCGAAGAACAAGTCCTATACAGAAACAGGAAGTGATGATCTAAAGTCCAACCAAGCTTTATGCCGTTCAAGCTGCAACAAACTTGACAACTATGAAGAACTGTTATGACTACGCCCACCGTTTGATCCAAAATCAGAGGAGAAGGTAGACTTTACGCCCTCTGAACAAGTTGTATAAAAACAGAAAGTAATGATCCTAATGGTGTTCAAGCTACAACACAGCTGACAAATTTAAAGACATTTTACGACCAAGCCCTCCCTGTTGATCCAAAATCAGAGTGGTAGATTGATTTTGCGTCCTCCGAACAAGTCTTATACTGAAACAGAATGTAATGCTCTAAAATCAAACCAAGTTTATGCTGTTCAATCAACAACAGACCTAACAACTTTGTAGAAATGTTATAACTACGCTCCAACTTTGGCCCAAAATCAGAGAAGAAAGTGGACTTAACGCCCTCTGAAAAGTTGTATACAAACAGGAAGTAATGATCTAAAGGCTGACCAAGCTTCATTTGTTCAGGCTACAACAGACCTGACAAATTTAAAGACATTTTACGACCAAGCCCTC
This sequence comes from Nerophis ophidion, assembly GCF_033978795.1. Taxonomy (NCBI): domain Eukaryota; kingdom Metazoa; phylum Chordata; class Actinopteri; order Syngnathiformes; family Syngnathidae; genus Nerophis; species Nerophis ophidion. The sequence goes on along the minus strand of NC_084618.1, from coordinate 10,334,220 downwards.
CCTGTTGATCCAAAATCAGAGTGGTAGATTGATTTTGCGTCCTCCGAACAAGTCTTATACTGAAACAGAATGTAATGCTCTAAAATCAAACCAAGTTTATGCTGTTCAATCAACAACAGACCTAACAACTTTGTAGAAATGTTATAACTACGCTCCAACTTTGGCCCAAAATCAGAGAAGAAAGTGGACTTAACGCCCTCTGAAAAGTTGTATACAAACAGGAAGTAATGATCTAAAGGCTGACCAAGCTTCATTTGTTCAGGCTACAACAGACCTGACAAATTTAAAGACATTTTACGACCAAGCCCTCCTTGTTGGTCCAAAATCAGAGGAGAAAGTGGATTTTATGCCCTCTGAACAAGTCGTTTACAAACAGGAAGTAATGATCTAAAGGCTGACCAAGCTTCATTTGTCCAGGCTACAACAGACCTGACAAATTTAAAGACATTTTACGACCAAGCCCTCCCTGTTGATCCAAAATCAGAGAAGGAAGTGGACTTAACGCCCTCTGAACAAGTCGTTTACAAACAGGAAGTAATGATCTAAAAGCTGACCAAACTTCATGTTGTTCAGGCTACAACACAGCTGACAAATTTAAAGACATTTTACGACCAAGCCCTCCCTGTTGATCCAAAATCAGAGAAGTAGATTGACTTTGCGTCCTCCGAACAAGTCTTATACTGAAACAGAATGTAATGCTCTAAAATCAAACCAAGTTTATGCTGTTCAATCAACAACAGACCTAACAACTTTGAAGAAATGTTATAACTACGCCCCAACTTTGGCCCAAAATCAGAGAAGAAAGTGGACTTAACGCCCTCTGAAAAGTTGTATACAAACAGGAAGTAATGATCTAAAGGCTGACCAAACTTCATTAGTTCAGGCTACAACACAGCTGACAAATTTAAAGACATTTTACGACCAAGCCCTCCTTGTTGATCCAAAATCAGAGAAGAAAGTGGACTTAACGCCCTCTGAACAAGTCGTTTACAAACAGGAAGTAATGATCTAAAGGCTGACCAAACTTCATGTTGTTCAGGCTACAACACAGCTGACAAATTTAAAGACATTTTACGACCAAGCCCTCCCTGTTGATCCAAAATCAGAGTGGTAGATTGATTTTGCGTCCTCCGAACAAGTCTTATACAGAAACAGAATGTAAAAATGTAAAATCAAACCAAGTTTATGCTGTTCAATTTACAACAGACCTAACAACTTTGATGAAATGTTATGACTACGCCCCAACTTTGGCCTAAAATCAGAGAAGAAAGTGGACTTAGCGCCCTCTGAAAAGTTGTATACAAACAGGAAGTAATGATCTAAAGGATGAGCAAGCTGCATGCTGTTCGAACCGCATCAGAGCTGACAAATTTAAAGACATTTTACGACCAAGCCCTCCCTGTTGATCCAAAATCAGAGTGGTAGATTGATTTTGCGTCCTCCGAACAAGTCTTATACAGAAACAGAATGTAAAAATCTAAAAGTCAAACCAAGCTTTATGCTGTTCAAGCTACAACAGACCTGACAACACCCTCCCTGTTGGTCTGAAATCAGAGGAGTATATTGACTTTGCATCCACCGAATAAGTCTTATACAGAAAAAGAATATAACGATCGAAATCAAACCAAGTTTTTTGTGTTGTTCAAGCTAAAACAGACCTGACAACCTTGAAGAAATGTTATGACTATGCCCCTACTTTGATCCAAAATCAGAGGAGAAGGTGGACTTGACACCCTCTGGACAAGTTTGTATACAAACAAGGATTAATGATCTCCATGATGTTCAAGCTACAACAAACCTAAAAAGCTTGAGGAAATGTTATGAACACGTCCTCCCTCTTGATAGGAAATCAGAGTAGATTGACTTTGCCTCCGAAGAACAAGTCCTATACAGAAACAGGAAGTGATGATCTAAAGTCCAACCAAGCTTTATGCCGTTCAAGCTGCAACAAACTTGACAACTATGAAGAACTGTTATGACTACGCCCACCGTTTGATCCAAAATCAGAGGAGAAGGTAGACTTTACGCCCTCTGAACAAGTTGTATAAAAACAGAAAGTAATGATCCTAATGGTGTTCAAGCTACAACACACCTGACAATCCCGAAGACATTTTATGCTTACACCCCGCTGTTGATCTGAAATCAGAGGAGAAGGTGGAATTTAACAAACTCTAAACAAGTCCTACACAAACAGAAAATAATAATCTCAAGTTTAACCAAGATTTATGCTGTTCAAGGTACAACAAACCTGACAATCTAGAAGAAATGTTATGACCCTGCCACCGAGCTGTTCCGAAATCAGAGGAGAAGGTAGACTTTATGCCCTCTGAACAATGTGTATATGAACTGTAAGTAATGATCCTCATGCTGTTCAAGCTACAACAGACCTGACAACCTTGAAGAAATTGTACCACCACGCCCCAACTGTTGACTCGAAATCAAAGAAGGTGGACTTTACACCCTCTGAACAAGTCGACAAGATGCATAAAAACAGAAGGCCGAGCAATATATATATATATATTTTTTTTTTAATTGGATTATCCAGAGAATAGTGCTGGATACCGTGGTAGAACGCCATATTATTGAATATTCGACATTATTGTGTTTGAGGTTCCAAATGTGCTTGCTGAGTTCTGTAGAATTCTGCAAGGTCTGATTTATTCCATCTGGCTTTAAACTCTCCTTCGGTTAATCCTACGTACGTGTCGGATGTGTTAATGTCCTTGCGTGTCACCAGTGCTTGGTAAACGACTGATGTTTGTAAGCACCCCCCGTTGAGAGGGCAATCAGGTTTCCTGCGGCAGTTACATTCCTTATTGCTTTCGGAGTCGTTCGGTCTGGGGGAAGGCAGTCCTTTTGCAATTCAGCAAGCACAATTGGACCCTCAAAGACAATAATGTTGAATATTCAATAACATGGAAAATTCTTGCATCCAGCACACCTTACAACACTGGTAATAAAAGATGCAACCTATGCTTGAAAGAGAAACTGTTTATTATATATCACCCAGACCTGTCATCCCTCAACAACCACAGTGAAATCATATCAGCATGCTGTCACAGACGGAAACACCTCCTAGGTAACACATGAGCCAATCACCACGCCCCTACGCCTGCCTGTACCCACCCACTCTGTGCCCTATATAAACCATTGTATGTGAATGCTAACATTAAAATCTCCTGATGATTGAGGGAACCCCTCATGAAACACTTCTGTAGAGATGAAGTAGTCTTGTGATTTTTCCCACACCTATACATATATATATATATATATATATATATATATATATATATATATATATATATATATATATATATATATATATATATATATGTATTGCCGAAGCTAAATTTGCATGTGCATAAAAAAAAGGGATCCCAAACAAACGACTCACAAGTGGGAATCGATTCGTTCACTCCAAAGAGCCGTTCAAAAGACTCGATTCATTCTCAAAGGTCACATCATTTTGCTGGCCTGATAGATTTGTTGGCCGCCACATAAACATACCACCTAAATGTATCCATCCATCCATTTTCTACCGCTTGTCCCTTTCAGGGTCGCGGGGACCCAATAAATTCAAACAAAAAAATTAGCTCCGCCTCCTCGTTACCTATGGACACACCTGTCAAACTCCACTCGTCTCCCGCCATTAATCACCCACGTCCAGACACAAGTATTCAGGATTTCCCAGGTGTCCCGGCGGCATGACATCACGCGGCGCCCACAATGAGGACTTTGAGGGGTGGCGGTCGGTCAGCGAAAACAAGCCTGGGGGGCTGGGGTGGGGTGGAGGGAGGGTGGCGGGGGGGGGGGGGGGGTACGTCAACAAGAGGGCCCCGTCCAAAGAACGTGGAAAGTGGAGATGAGAGCCGGGTGACTCGGGCCTGGAAAAAATTAGAGACAGATCGGAGAGGAGGGTTCAGAAAAACACACACACACACACACACACACACACACACACACACACACACACACACACACACACACACACACACACACACACACACACACATTTGTATTTCCTACCTCCTTGAGACCTGAGAATGTTTACTTTTGTATGCACATTAAATCAACAAACAGTCCTGACTTTGGAGCAATGTTCACAGACTTGGGTTTCTATTCGATGCAATGGTTTTCTGTACTTTTCCTTCTTGATGTCTCAAGAAGGGCAGAAATACAAGAACACACACACACACACACACACACACACACACACACACACACACTGAGTGACACAAGAGTAGGTGTGTGTGATGTCAGCTGAGCGGTTGAAACATTTGGAAAAAGTGGCGTTCCTGCTTGTCTATTTAGTGATTGTGGCCGCGAACAAGCAGCTGTTTGTGTCTGAGCCGCCTTATTAAAACGCTGCGAGGGCCCCGGCAGAATATTTATGTTCCGTTAAGCGGGCGGCCTCCATCGCCAGAGACTCAGATAAGCTTTATTGCGGCGGCGTGTTTGACGGATGCTCCTCCATTATGATGATGTCGTGGCGAGGTAATGTGTTCCAGGCTTCCGGAGGGGGGAGGGGGGCGTGTCTTAATGAGTGGTGTCAAAGTGTGGCAGAGAGGTGCCGGGCCCCCACCACTACACCCACATGTGTGTGTGTGTGTGTGTGTGTGTGTCCTGCTAATTTATAGGCTTTTTGTTTCACTTTGCAAAAATAAGAGTGTGGGAGGGCAATGAGTTATGTGCAAACTTTTTTATCACAAATGCAAGATTTAGAGAGAAACTTAGATGCTTTCACTCAGGCGTGTCCATATAATAAAGAGAGTCCAGTCCATAGAGGATCTAACATAATAGTGTGAGAGTCCAGTCCATAGTGGTCTAACATAATAGTGTGAGAGTCCAGTCCATAGTGGATCTAACATAATAGTGAGAGTCCAGTCCATAGTGGATCTAACATAATAGTGAGAGTCCAGTCCATAGTGGATCTAATATAATAGTGAGAGTCCAGTCCATAGTGGATCTAACATAATAGTGTGAGAGTCCAGTCCATAGTGGATCTAACATAATAGTGTGAGAGTCCAGTCCATAGTGGATCTAACATAATTGTGTGAGTCCAGTCCATAGTGGATCTAACATAATAGTGAGAGTCCAGTCAATAGTGGATCTAACATAATAGTGTGAGAGTCCAGTCCATAGTGGATCTAACATAATTTTGTGAGAGTCCAGTCCATAGTGGATCTAACATAATTGTGTGAGTCCAGTCCATAGTGGAGCTAACATAATAGTGAGAGTCTAGTCCATAGTGGATCTAACATAATAGTATGAGAGTCCAGTCCATAGTGGATCTAACATAATAGTGAGAGTCCAGTCCATAGTGGATCTAACATAATAGTGAGAGTCCAGTCCATAGTGGATCTAACATAATAGTGAGAGTCCAGTCCATAGTGGATCTAACATAATAGTATGAGAGTCCAGTCCATAGTGGATCTAACATAATAGTGAGAGTCCAGTCCATAGTAGATCTAACATAATAGTGAGAGTCCAGTCCATAGTGAATCTAACATAATAGTGTGAGAGTCCAGTCCATAGTGGATCTAACATAATAGTGAGATTTAGAGAGAAACTTAGATGCTTTCACTCAGGCGTGTCCATATAATAAAGAGAGTCCAGTCCATAGAGGATCTAACATAATAGTGTGAGAGTCCAGTCCATAGTGGATCTAACATAATAGTGAGAGTCCAGTCCATAGTGGATCTAACATAATAGTGAGAGTCCAGTCCATAGTGGATCTAACATAATAGTGAGAGTCCAGTCCATAGTGGATCTAACATAATAGTATGAGAGTCCAGTCCATAGTGGATCTAACATAATAGTGAGAGTCCAGTCCATAGTAGATCTAACATAATAGTGAGAGTCCAGTCCATAGTGAATCTAACATAATAGTGTGAGAGTCCAGTCCATAGTGGATCTAACATAATAGTGAGATTTAGAGAGAAACTTAGATGCTTTCACTCAGGCGTGTCCATATAATAAAGAGAGTCCAGTCCATAGAGGATCTAACATAATAGTGTGAGAGTCCAGTCCATAGTGGATCTAACATAATAGTGAGAGTCCAGTCCATAGTGGATCTAACATAATAGTGAGAGTCCAGTCCATAGTAGATCTAACATAATAGTGAGAGTCCAGTCCATAGTGAATCTAACATAATAGTGTGAGAGTCCAGTCCATAGTGGATCTAACATAATAGTGAGATTTAGAGAGAAACTTAGATGCTTTCACTCAGGCGTGTCCATATAATAAAGAGAGTCCAGTCCATAGAGGATCTAACATAATAGTGTGAGAGTCCAGTCCATAGTGGATCTAACATAATAGTGAGAGTCCAGTCCATAGTGGATCTAACATAATAGTGAGAGTCCAGTCCATAGTGGATCTAACATAATAGTGTGAGAGTCCATTCCATAGTGGATCTAACATAATAGTGAGAGTTCAGTCCATAGTGGTCTAACATAATCGTGTGAGAGTCCAGTCCATAGTGGATCTAGCATAATAGTGAGAGAGTCCAGTCCATAGTGGATCTAACATAATAGTGAGAGTCCAGTCCATAGTGGATCTAACATAATAGTGAGAGAGTCCAGCCCATAGTGGATCTAACATAATAGTGAGAGAGTCCATTCCATAGTGGATCTAACATAATAGTGAGAGTTCAGTCCATAGTGGTCTAACATAATCGTGTGAGAGTCCAGTCCATAGTGGATCTAGCATAATAGTGAGAGAGTCCAGTCCATAGTGGATCTAACATAATAGTGAGAGTCCAGTCCATAGTGGATCTAACATAATAGTGAGAGAGTCCAGTCCATAATGGAGCCAGCAGGAGACCATCCCGTACTGAGACAGGTCAGCAGCACAGAGATGTCCACAACCAATGCACAGGCGAGCAGTCCACCCCAGGTCCTGACTCTGGACAGCCAGGACTTCATCCACAGCCACCAAACCTGTGCCCCCCTCTCCACGACAGCAGAAAAGAAAAGAAACGGCAGATCAACTGGTCTAAAAAGGGGGTCTATTTAAAGGCTAGAGTATAGGAATGAGTTTTAAGATGGGACTTAAATGCTTCTACCGAATGCAACATGTTAGATCTAGAAGCCTGATTATTAGATAAAACTACTTGATTCAATGCAAATTCATTCAAATTTCAACCCTGTACTGTGCATTCCTCCATCACATGTGCAGATAATTCCCAGCATGCTCCACTCTACAGCAGGACTATTGAGGCCACATTAGTACACATAAAAATGGTTAATATTTCCAAACTTCCCGAGCATAACTTCCCGTGGTAAATTTCCGGAAAATTTCCGGAAATTTACCGATAACTTTCCAGCCCTTTTGAACCCCAGTTGTCCTGTTTGATTTTTCTTCACCTCTTTGTTTCCGTCACCACGTGATGTCGCTTTTGACCTCGCACAAAAAATCCCAAAGGGTGGCGATGCTTCCGAGCGATACGGTCTTGATATCGCCACGCACGGGTGATCCCATTAGAACGGCGGCGTTCATTTCAAAAGTAATATGTGGACGTCCGATCTGTTATTTCCTGAAGATACCCATCGGGCCGAGTCAGGAGTCAGTTGAAAAGACGACCGTGTGCAGAAGAGAATGGAGTTTTATTGTCATTATTACAGTGAACTGGTTCAAAGAACAACGAAATTGGAGCACATCCCCAAAGGTGCAAACACAATAATATAGCAATACAAACAGTAAAAAATATAAAAAAGATTATATATATCTATATATATATATGTATATATTCCTGTGTGGAGTTTGCATGTTCTCCCCGTGAATGCGTGGGTTCCTCCGGGTACTCCGGCTTCCTCCCACTTCCAAAGACA
>NC_084618.1:10318891-10321391 GCF_033978795.1 Nerophis ophidion | reverse complement strand
GCAAAAATGGCACTTTTTGCAAAAATGTTGCTTTTAAGGGGTTTTTGCCAACTTCCCGTTGATTTTTGCTATAGAAGTTTGAATTGGGAAATGTAGGTCTAAGTCAGACCTACATAGAGGCTTTTGTTTCATGTCTCTACGACATTCCTAACGGAAGTTACAAGCAGTCTGTTTTTTTTCCCTAGGGGGCGCTAGAGTGCATTTTTGATTTTTGGGGTTTGTTTTTTTACGAGATGGCAATTTTCGCCAGTTCTGATGAGTGTGTGAAATTTGGTGAGTTTTGAAGCATTTTAAGGGGGTCAAATTACAGCTCAAAGAGGCAAAAATAGCATTTTTTACGAAAATTTTGCTTTGAAGGGGTTTTTGCCAACTTCCTGTTGATTTTTGCTATAGAAGTTCAAATTGGCAAATGTAGGTCTAAGTCAGACCTACATAGAGGGTTTTTGTTTCTTGTTTCTACAACATTCCTAACGGAAGTTACAAGCAGTCTGTTTTTTTTTTCCTAGGGGGCGCTAGAGCGCATTTTTGATTTTTGGGTTTGTTTTTTTACTAGATGGCAATTTTCGCCAGTTCTGATGAGTGTGTGAAATTTGGTGAGTTTTGAAGCATTTTAAGGGGGTCAAATTACAGCTCAAAGAGGCAAAAATTGCATTTTTTGCGAAAATTTTGCTTTGAAGGGTTTTTTTTGCCAACTTCTTGTTGATTTTTGCTATAGAAGCTTAAATTTGGGAAATGTAGGTCTAAGTCAGACCTACATAGAGGTTTTTGTTTCATGTCTCTACGACATTCCTAACGGAAGTTACAAGCAGTCTGTTTTTTTTTGTTTCCTAGGGGGCGCTAGAGCGCATTTTTGATTTTTGGGGTTTGTTTTTTTACTAGATGGCAATTTTCGCCAGTTCTGATGAGTGTGTGAAATTTGGTGAGTTTTGAAGCATTTTAAGGGGGTCAAACTACAGCTCAAAGAGGCGTCGGAATAATAATAAATAAAGAATAATAAAACGCACGAAAAACAATAGGTCCTTTGGCCATTGCGGGCCCTAAATATTCACATTTAATTTATTCTCTAAAGGTTATAAAAAATATATCAATAATCATCAACATCGACCGAAATGAAACACTTTTATGACAGAGTTTTCAGCAGAATTAAACACGCGTATCACATTTGGAGGTAAATTTGGACACCAGCCTTATATTCTGATGACTTCCTGACATGCGTACACGTCTCCACGCCCCTCAGCGGCGCCCGGCCGCCACTCGGAGGAAGGAATGCCACAGCAAACACGGCGCACGAAAACAAAGACCCGCTGCTTTTATTCTGAAGTGCCGCCCTTCCACTTCCCAAAGTGTCACTTTGAGTGTTTTTGAAGTGAACAGAAAAGTGGACAATTGCTCCAATGGCGTCGACTCTTGAGGCCCGTTTGGAGAACGGAGCGCAACGCTTCACCCGGGCGCTAATCCGATCAAGGGCGCCATTTACTTAAGTGGCCGCGCTCCATAGAAACCTGTAGGATGTATATTTATGTCGACAACAATTACTATGTGGTCAAAAAGTGTGGTTACTTTAAACATGAAACATATGGTTAAATAAACAACAAATCGGTCTCAAAACTAGGGCTGTAAACGTGCATTATCCTTTCCATCCTTACCCTTTCCATCCTTTGTCACCGAGCTACCGTATGGAACAATATCCCCATGTGGATCACTGAAGTTTCTCTAAGTCGAAGTCAAAGTCTAAGACGTCATTCATAACGCGGCAGCTGATCGTACGACACAAACAAGAGAATCAAGTTGCAACTACCGGCTGGAATGTGAATGCATAAACTGTCGGGAATCACAACGAGCTGGGGTGGCGTTGTACCGAACAAAAAAAGGAAAGAAAAAGAAAGAAAAGAAAGACCTCGGCATTGTCGTATCCAGAGGTAAACAAGCTTGTTTGTTTGAACAAGTGGTTGAACGAGAGAAGAGTGGAAGCAGATTTAGGTGGTGCACCAAGAGAAGTTGTTTATGTGTGTGTTTATTGAATTATATTTTACTTCACATCTGGACTTTGTTTATTGCAAAGACTTTCAAAATGTGCACTTAATTCTTACTTCACTGACAGTCCGCAAATTTGGAGACATTTAAAAAAAACGTTCCCGTGTGACTTTCTGACTACAAAACTGCATTAGAATACAAATGATGGGGTTTATTTTCTGTAGAAAATGTTAATTGTGCGAGCAAATAATAGCCTGTGATTAATTGTAATTCTTTATACATTGTCACAAGTTGGCTTGGACATGGACTGTTTCTCCGATGCAGATGAGGATCAGCACGAGCGAGGCGTGGACGTGAGTACATAGTTGTTTATTATATAATATATACAAAAACAGGGAAAACAAAAACACTTGCTCAGTGGCATGAAAGACAACTTAACTATAAGCTAAAACAGCACGAAGGCAAGACTGAAGACATGAAACAAAAGAGTTCACTGTGGCATAAATACATAAACTTACACGGCATG
>NC_084618.1:10263891-10316391 GCF_033978795.1 Nerophis ophidion | reverse complement strand
AGCGCCGTTACTGTGCACACTTCACTCTTCTTTCATGTTCTCTTTCGACCTTTGGAGGCGCTCTCACAACCAAGTATTTAGCACAGCTGTCAGCGTAACATCTTTTTAACCTCCTTGTAGGACGGGGGTCGGCAACCTTTACCACTCAAAGACCCATTTTGACTTGTTTCGCAAAATAAAGAAAACAATGGGAGCCACAAAATTCCTTTAAAATTTGAGGTGGTAGCAAAGGTGTATAACGTAAGGGATGCATGGGATTCTGGGTATTTGTTCTGTTGTGTTTATATTGTGAAGCATTTAAGTCTCACCTTAAAACTCATCTGTATACTCTAGCCTTTAAATAGACCTCCTGTTTAGACCACATGATCTGCCGCTTCTTTTCTTTTTTCTCCTATGTCCCCCCCCTCCCTTGTGGAGGGGGTCCGGTCCAATGACAATGGATGAAGTATCGGCTGTCCAGAGTCGAGACCCAGGATGGACCGCTCGTCTGTGTATCGGTTGGGGACATCTCTACGCTGCTGATCCGCCTCCGCTTGGGATGGTTTCCTCGCTGCTGTCTTGGATCCGCTTGAACTGAACTCTCGCGGCTGTGTTGGAGCCACTATGGATTGAACTTTCACAGTATCATGTTAGACCCGCTCGACATCCATTGCTTTCGGTCCCCTAGAGGGGGGGGGGGTTTGCCCACTTCTGAGGTCCTCTCCAAGGTTTCTCATAGTCAGCATTGTCACTGGCGTCCCACTGGATGTGAATTCTCCCTGCCCACTGGGTGTGAGTTTTCCTTGCCCTTTTGTGGGTTCTTCCGAGGATGTTGTAGTCGTAATGATTTGTGCAGTCCTTTGAGACATTTGTGATTTGGGGCTATATAAATAAACATTGATTGATTAATTGAAGTGAATTATATTTATATAGCGCTTTTCTCCAGTGACTCAAAGCGCTTTACATAGTGAAACCCAATATCGAAGTTACATTTTTTTAAACCAGTGTGGCTGGCACTGGGAGCAGGTGGGTAAAGTGTCTTGCCCAAGGACACAACGGCAGTGACTAGGATGACAGAAGCGGGAATCGAACCTGCAACCCTCAAGTTGCTGGCACGGCCACTCTACCAACCGAGATCTATGCCGCCCAAAGTGGGCGGCATAGTGTTACAGTGCGGATGTTCTTCCGACATGTGTTTGTCATGTTTGTTTGGTGTGGGTTCACAGTGTGGCGCGTATTAGTAAGAGTGTTAAAGTTGTTTATATCACAACCCTCAGTGTAACCTGTATGGCTGTTGAACAAGTATGCCTTGCAGTCACTTTTGTGAAATAACAGATAATATTACAAGTAGATAGCTACCTGTAAAGGCGGGCGCGATGACATGTTTCCGAGAGCGCGAATTTCGGCACGCCATCAACATTGTCATCCGGGTGAAAATCGTTAAAAGTTTTCCCTGGGAGAGGCACGGAAATCAGAAAACCTTCTGGAAAAATCGGGGGTCGGCAAGTTTGTGGCTGAGCCACATCAGAGCGATCATAGAGGTTGCCGACCCCTGTTGTAGGAGAATAACAAAACTGGATTTCTACTGGCTTTTATTCTCTCACTTCTTTTATTTAGTTGTAAATAAAAAGAGAATACAACAAATCCTTTTCAACTTATATTCAATTGAATAGACTGCAAAAACAGATTGAAATGTGGACTTGTCAGTTTCTGGGTGTTGTTGATAAATCAATCAATAGCCAATAAATGGCTTTGGTTCTGCATAGTAGAGTTTTAACTTGCATTCACAGATGTAGCGACTGACTGTAGACTACAAAGACAAGATATTTCATGTTCAGACTGAGAAACTTCATTTTTTGGGGCAAATAATCATGAACTTTGACTGTAATGGCTGCAACACATTGCAAAAAAGGCATTTCTACCAGTGTGTTACATGGCCTTTCCTTTGAACAACACTCAGTAAAGGTTTGGGAACTGAGGAGACACATTTTTGAAGTGGAATTCTTTCATATTCTTGCTTGATGTACAACTTAAGTTGTTCAACAGTCTCCTGCCTCATACTTTAGCCTTCACACAATTTTCAATGTCTGGACTAAAGGCAGGCCAGTCTAGTACCCGCACTGTTTTACTATAAATGATGGCATTGTCTTATAATAATAAGAATAATAATAATAGATTTTATTTGTAAAAAGCACTATACATTGAGCAAACAACCTCAACGTGCTACAGTGTATTTAAGAAAAAGAAAAAAAAGTAATAATAATAATAAAAAGATAATAAAAATACATAAATATAAAAACTAGAACAGCCTAATAGCTACAAATAGTATACATATATCTATAAAATGGCTTTTTTAAATTTTTTTAAAGAAGGGTTCTTAAGGCTTTTTTTAAAGCATCCACAGTCTGCGGTGCCCTCAGGTGGTCAGGGAGAGCGTTCCACTGTTCGTAGCTTTGTGTTCGGAGGTTGGAGGAAGTTAGCCTGTCTGAATTTTTTTCAAAAGTACATTTATTACAGTATTTCTCGATATCAGGGGTCGGGAACCTTTTTGGCTGAGAGAGCCAAGAAGCCAAATATTCTAAAATGTATTTCCGTAAGAGCCGTAAAATATTTTTTTTAACCCTAAACACAACTAAACGCGTGCATTTTTAAGTAAGACTAAAATTTCTAGAGTATAATAAGTCTCTTATTCTTTGTAATAACATTGTTATTCTGAAGCTAACTGTGGAGGGGGCGTGGCCTGCGGGCCTGCAGCGAAGCGGGGTGTTGCCAGGACCGGCCTCGAAATCAGCGACAGGTGCGTACACGGCTCACCTGGGCCTTGTTACCTAATCACCTGTCACTATGTTATAAGCAGCAGCCAGGAGGAGAGACGGGGGTTGGTGCTGGAGCCAGAGCGCGAGCCAGAACGAATGAGATAAAGACAATTGCTGGAAAGCAACTGAGAGACTTATTGAAAAATGAAACAATACTGTAACCCCGAAACAGTCTCATGTCGGTTCTTGGTGGTCTGAAGAACCCCCAGGAGGGCAAGCCCTACACTAACCAATAATAAATAAATAACTTCTTACCATCAACGCAACTTCCTGAAGAGGTGCGGTAGCAAAACGGATGGATGGATTAAAAACGCACGAGGATGTTTTATATTTGGAACATCATTTTTAACACTGTTCACAAGAAGAATTATTCATTATTTATCGTGTTAAGCAGAGTCAGCTCAAATTTACCTGAGTCATCAAAAGAGCCACATCTGGCTCCCGAGCCATAGGTTCCCTACCCCTGCTCTATATACATATTTATTAATTTTTCTTTATTAATTTTGGCCGAAAAGGCTGCATTGCAACTTCTTACACACACTTGTTATTTCATATGTTGACCAGAGGGGGAGCACTTCAAATTTTTAGACACACTTGTTATTTCATATGTTGAGGAGAGGGAGGAGCGTTTTTTTTTCAGGGATGAATAGGTAAATCCTTCTTTAGCTGCTGTCTTGTTTTATCATATATTGCTGCCTTTGCACCTGTCAATCTTTACTTTTGTACGCACATTAAATCAACCCCAAAAAATCCCGACTTTGGAGCAATGTTCACGGACTCTAATATTTGTCTCTCTATTAAATGCAACGGGAGCATGATTTTGGTCAAAACTTGTTCACCGGTCCTCGTATGGAAGCTACTTTTCCATGTTGATGTCTCAAGAAGGGGAGAAACACAAGAACACACACACACACACACACACACACACACACACACACACACACACACACACACACACACACACACACACACACACACACACACACACACACACACACTTCCCCCTTTGTTCCGACAAGAGAGTGAACATTCTCTTTTTGCCATCACTCTTTCTCACCCTTCTGTGTAGCCATTCATCCATTGTGGGGTTCTAGGGGGGCGGGGCTTCTAACCACGAGGGTCCCATCGATCCCGAGACGCTGCCAAGATTCCCCTGGAATTTTGGACCTTTCCCCCAAGGACGCCTCCCTCCTCCCATTAAGGAAAGGAATATTAGCCTGGAATGGCAAAGAGGAATAAAAAAAGTCTTAAAACCACGAGGCCCACTTCATGTGACCCCGCCCCCTCTGGGACAGGAAGTGGGGGTCTTGGGGTCATCTTGACGGACTTTTGTGCCCTTGAACGGCTGCTATGTGGAACATCATCATTGCAAGTGTGGGATCTTGAACAGCTGCTATGTGGAACATCATCATTGCAAGTGTGGGATCTTGAACGGCTGTTATGTGGAACATCATCATTGCAAGTGTGGGATCTTGAACGGCTGTTATGTGGAACATCATCATTGCAAGTGTGGGATCTTGAACGGCTGCTATGTGGAACATCATCATTGCAAGTGTGGGATCTTGAACGGCTGCTATGTGGATCATCATCATTGCAAGTGTGGGATCTTGAACGGCTGCTATGTGGATCATCATCATTGCAAGTGTGGGATCTTGAACGGCTGTTATGTGGAACATCATCATTGCAAGTGTGGGATCTTGAACGGCTGCTATGTGGAACATCATCATTGCAAGTGTGGGATCTTGAACGGCTGCTATGTGGAACGTCATCATTGCAAGTGTGGGATCTTGAACGGTTGCTATGTGGAACATCATCATTGCAAGTGTGGGATCTTGAACGGCTGCTATGTGGATCATCATCATTGCAAGTGTGGGATCTTGAACGGCTGCTATGTGGAACATCATCATTGCAAGTGTGGGATCTTGAACGGTTGCTATGTGGAACATCATCATTGCAAGTGTGGGATCTTGAACGGCTGCTATGTGGATCATCATCATTGCAAGTGTGGGATCTTGAACGGCTGCTATGTGGAACATCATCATTGCAAGTGGGGGATCTTGAACGGCTGCTATGTGGATCATCATCATTGCAAGTGTGGGATCTTGAACGGCTGCTATGTGGAACATCATCATTGCAAGTGTGGGATCTTGAACGGCTGTTATGTGGAACATCATCATTGCAAGTGTGGGATCTTGAACGGCTGCTATGTGGAACGTCATCATTGCAAGTGTGGGATCTTGAACGGTTGCTATGTGGAACATCATCATTGCAAGTGTGGGATCTTGAACGGCTGCTATGTGGAACATCATCATTGCAAGTGTGGGATCTTGAACGGCTGCTATGTGGAACATCATCATTGCAAGTGTGGGATCTTGAACGGCTGCTATGTGGATCATCATCATTGCAAGTGTGGGATCTTGAACGGCTGCTATGTGGAACATCATCATTGCAAGTGTGGGATCTTGAACGGCTGCTATGTGGAACATCATCATTGCAAGTGTGGGATCTTGAACGGCTGCTATGTGGAACATCATCATTGCAAGTGTGGGATCTTGAACGGCTGCTATGTGGATCATCATCATTGCAAGTGTGGGATCTTGAACGGCTGCTATGTGGAACATCATCATTGCAAGTGTGGGATCTTGAACGGCTGCTATGTGGATCATCATCATTGCAAGTGTGGGATCTTGAACGGCTGCTATGTGGAACATCATCATTGCAAGTGTGGGATCTTGAACGGCTGTTATGTGGAACATCATCATTGCAAGTGTGGGATCTTGAACGGCTGTTATGTGGAACATCATCATTGCAAGTGTGGGATCTTGAACGGCTGCTATGTGGAACATCATCATTGCAAGTGTGGGATCTTGAACGGCTGCTATGTGGATCATCATCATTGCAAGTGTGGGATCTTGAACGGCTGTTATGTGGAACATCATCATTGCAAGTGTGGGATCTTGAACGGCTGCTATGTGGAACATCATCATTGCAAGTGTGGGATCTTGAACGGCTGCTATGTGGAACGTCATCATTGCAAGTGTGGGATCTTGAACGGTTGCTATGTGGAACATCATCATTGCAAGTGTGGGATCTTGAACGGCTGCTATGTGGATCATCATCATTGCAAGTGTGGGATCTTGAACGGCTGCTATGTGGAACATCATCATTGCAAGTGTGGGATCTTGAACGGCTGCTATGTGGATCATCATCATTGCAAGTGTGGGATCTTGAACGGCTGCTATGTGGAACATCATCATTGCAAGTGTGGGATCTTGAACGGCTGTTATGTGGAACATCATCATTGCAAGTGTGGGATCTTGAACGGCTGCTATGTGCAACGTCATCATTGCAAGTGTGGGATCTTGAACGGTTGCTATGTGGAACATCATCATTGCAAGTGTGGGATCTTGAACGGCTGCTATGTGGATCATCATCATTGCAAGTGTGGGATCTTGAACGGCTGCTATGTGGAACATCATCATTGCAAGTGTGGGATCTTGAACGGCTGCTATGTGGATCATCATCATTGCAAGTGTGGGATCTTGAACGGCTGCTATGTGGAACATCATCATTGCAAGTGTGGGATCTTGAACGGCTGTTATGTGGAACATCATCATTGCAAGTGTGGGATCTTGAACGGCTGTTATGTGGAACATCATCATTGCAAGTGTGGGATCTTGAACGGCTGCTATGTGGAACATCATCATTGCAAGTGTGGGATCTTGAATGGCTGTTATGTGGAACATCATCATTGCAAGTGTGGGATCTTGAACGGCTGCTATGTGGAACATCATCACTGCAAGTGTGGGATCTTGAACGGCTGCTATGTGGAACATCATCATTGCAAGTGTGGGATCTTGAACGGCTGTTATGTGGAACATCATCATTGCAAGTGTGGGATCTTGAACGGCTGCTATGTGGAACATCATCATTGCAAGTGTGGGATCTTGAACGGCTGCTATGTGGAACATCATCATTGCAAGTGTGGGATCTTGAACGGCTGCTATGTGGAACATCATCATTGCAAGTGTGGGATCTTGAACGGCTGCTATGTGGAACATCATCATTGCAAGTGTGGGATCTTGAACGGCTGTTATGTGGAACATCATCATTGCAAGTGTGGGATCTTGAACGGCTGCTATGTGGAACATCATCATTGCAAGTGTGGGATCTTGAACAGCTGTTATGTGGAACATCATCATTGCAAGTGTGGGATCTTGAACGGCTGTTATGTAGAACATCATCATTGCAAGTGTGGGATCTTGAACGGCTGCTATGTGGAACATCATCATTGCAAGTGTGGGATCTTGAACAGCTGTTATGTGGAACATCATCATTGCAAGTGTGGGATCTTGAACGGCTGCTATGTGGAACATCATCATTGCAAGTGTGGGATCTTGAACGGCTGCTATGTGGATCATCATCATTGCAAGTGTGGGATCTTGAACGGCTGCTATGTGGATCATCATCATTGCAAGTGTGGGATCTTGAACGGCTGTTATGTGGAACATCATCATTGCAAGTGTGGGATCTTGAACGGCTGCTATGTGGAACATCATCATTGCAAGTGTGGGATCTTGAACGGCTGCTATGTGGAACGTCATCATTGCAAGTGTGGGATCTTGAACGGTTGCTATGTGGAACATCATCATTGCAAGTGTGGGATCTTGAACGGCTGCTATGTGGATCATCATCATTGCAAGTGTGGGATCTTGAACGGCTGCTATGTGGAACATCATCATTGCAAGTGTGGGATCTTGAACGGTTGCTATGTGGAACATCATCATTGCAAGTGTGGGATCTTGAACGGCTGCTATGTGGATCATCATCATTGCAAGTGTGGGATCTTGAACGGCTGCTATGTGGAACATCATCATTGCAAGTGTGGGATCTTGAACGGCTGCTATGTGGATCATCATCATTGCAAGTGTGGGATCTTGAACGGCTGCTATGTGGAACATCATCATTGCAAGTGTGGGATCTTGAACGGCTGTTATGTGGAACATCATCATTGCAAGTGTGGGATCTTGAACGGCTGCTATGTGGAACGTCATCATTGCAAGTGTGGGATCTTGAACGGTTGCTATGTGGAACATCATCATTGCAAGTGTGGGATCTTGAACGGCTGCTATGTGGAACATCATCATTGCAAGTGTGGGATCTTGAACGGCTGCTATGTGGAACATCATCATTGCAAGTGTGGGATCTTGAACGGCTGCTATGTGGATCATCATCATTGCAAGTGTGGGATCTTGAACGGCTGCTATGTGGAACATCATCATTGCAAGTGTGGGATCTTGAACGGCTGCTATGTGGAACATCATCATTGCAAGTGTGGGATCTTGAACGGCTGCTATGTGGAACATCATCATTGCAAGTGTGGGATCTTGAACGGCTGCTATGTGGATCATCATCATTGCAAGTGTGGGATCTTGAACGGCTGCTATGTGGAACATCATCATTGCAAGTGTGGGATCTTGAACGGCTGCTATGTGGATCATCATCATTGCAAGTGTGGGATCTTGAACGGCTGCTATGTGGAACATCATCATTGCAAGTGTGGGATCTTGAACGGCTGTTATGTGGAACATCATCATTGCAAGTGTGGGATCTTGAACGGCTGTTATGTGGAACATCATCATTGCAAGTGTGGGATCTTGAACGGCTGTTATGTGGAACATCATCATTGCAAGTGTGGGATCTTGAACGGCTGCTATGTGGATCATCATCATTGCAAGTGTGGGATCTTGAACGGCTGTTATGTGGAACATCATCATTGCAAGTGTGGGATCTTGAACGGCTGCTATGTGGAACATCATCATTGCAAGTGTGGGATCTTGAACGGCTGCTATGTGGAACGTCATCATTGCAAGTGTGGGATCTTGAACGGTTGCTATGTGGAACATCATCATTGCAAGTGTGGGATCTTGAACGGCTGCTATGTGGATCATCATCATTGCAAGTGTGGGATCTTGAACGGCTGCTATGTGGAACATCATCATTGCAAGTGTGGGATCTTGAACGGCTGCTATGTGGATCATCATCATTGCAAGTGTGGGATCTTGAACGGCTGCTATGTGGAACATCATCATTGCAAGTGTGGGATCTTGAACGGCTGTTATGTGGAACATCATCATTGCAAGTGTGGGATCTTGAACGGCTGCTATGTGGAACGTCATCATTGCAAGTGTGGGATCTTGAACGGTTGCTATGTGGAACATCATCATTGCAAGTGTGGGATCTTGAACGGCTGCTATGTGGATCATCATCATTGCAAGTGTGGGATCTTGAACGGCTGCTATGTGGAACATCATCATTGCAAGTGTGGGATCTTGAACGGCTGCTATGTGGATCATCATCATTGCAAGTGTGGGATCTTGAACGGCTGCTATGTGGAACATCATCATTGCAAGTGTGGGATCTTGAACGGCTGTTATGTGGAACATCATCATTGCAAGTGTGGGATCTTGAACGGCTGTTATGTGGAACATCATCATTGCAAGTGTGGGATCTTGAACGGCTGCTATGTGGAACATCATCATTGCAAGTGTGGGATCTTGAATGGCTGTTATTTGGAACATCATCATTGCAAGTGTGGGATCTTGAACGGCTGCTATGTGGAACATCATCACTGCAAGTGTGGGATCTTGAACGGCTGCTATGTGGAACATCATCATTGCAAGTGTGGGATCTTGAACGGCTGTTATGTGGAACATCATCATTGCAAGTGTGGGATCTTGAACGGCTGCTATGTGGAACATCATCATTGCAAGTGTGGGATCTTGAACGGCTGCTATGTGGAACATCATCATTGCAAGTGTGGGATCTTGAACGGCTGCTATGTGGAACATCATCATTGCAAGTGTGGGATCTTGAACGGCTGCTATGTGGAACATCATCATTGCAAGTGTGGGATCTTGAACGGCTGTTATGTGGAACATCATCATTGCAAGTGTGGGATCTTGAACGGCTGCTATGTGGAACATCATCATTGCAAGTGTGGGATCTTGAACAGCTGTTATGTGGAACATCATCATTGCAAGTGTGGGATCTTGAACGGCTGTTATGTAGAACATCATCATTGCAAGTGTGGGATCTTGAACGGCTGCTATGTGGAACATCATCATTGCAAGTGTGGGATCTTGAACAGCTGTTATGTGGAACATCATCATTGCAAGTGTGGGATCTTGAACGGCTGCTATGTGGAACATCATCATTGCAAGTGTGGGATCTTGAACGGCTGCTATGTGGATCATCATCATTGCAAGTGTGGGATCTTGAACGGCTGCTATGTGGATCATCATCATTGCAAGTGTGGGATCTTGAACGGCTGTTATGTGGAACATCATCATTGCAAGTGTGGGATCTTGAACGGCTGCTATGTGGAACATCATCATTGCAAGTGTGGGATCTTGAACGGCTGCTATGTGGAACGTCATCATTGCAAGTGTGGGATCTTGAACGGTTGCTATGTGGAACATCATCATTGCAAGTGTGGGATCTTGAACGGCTGCTATGTGGATCATCATCATTGCAAGTGTGGGATCTTGAACGGCTGCTATGTGGAACATCATCATTGCAAGTGTGGGATCTTGAACGGTTGCTATGTGGAACATCATCATTGCAAGTGTGGGATCTTGAACGGCTGCTATGTGGATCATCATCATTGCAAGTGTGGGATCTTGAACGGCTGCTATGTGGAACATCATCATTGCAAGTGTGGGATCTTGAACGGCTGCTATGTGGATCATCATCATTGCAAGTGTGGGATCTTGAACGGCTGCTATGTGGAACATCATCATTGCAAGTGTGGGATCTTGAACGGCTGTTATGTGGAACATCATCATTGCAAGTGTGGGATCTTGAACGGCTGCTATGTGGAACGTCATCATTGCAAGTGTGGGATCTTGAACGGTTGCTATGTGGAACATCATCATTGCAAGTGTGGGATCTTGAACGGCTGCTATGTGGAACATCATCATTGCAAGTGTGGGATCTTGAACGGCTGCTATGTGGAACATCATCATTGCAAGTGTGGGATCTTGAACGGCTGCTATGTAGATCATCATCATTGCAAGTGTGGGATCTTGAACGGCTGCTATGTGGAACATCATCATTGCAAGTGTGGGATCTTGAACGGCTGCTATGTGGAACATCATCATTGCAAGTGTGGGATCTTGAACGGCTGCTATGTGGAACATCATCATTGCAAGTGTGGGATCTTGAACGGCTGCTATGTGGATCATCATCATTGCAAGTGTGGGATCTTGAACGGCTGCTATGTGGAACATCATCATTGCAAGTGTGGGATCTTGAACGGCTGCTATGTGGATCATCATCATTGCAAGTGTGGGATCTTGAACGGCTGCTATGTGGAACATCATCATTGCAAGTGTGGGATCTTGAACGGCTGTTATGTGGAACATCATCATTGCAAGTGTGGGATCTTGAACGGCTGTTATGTGGAACATCATCATTGCAAGTGTGGGATCTTGAACGGCTGTTATGTGGAACATCATCATTGCAAGTGTGGGATCTTGAACGGCTGCTATGTGGATCATCATCATTGCAAGTGTGGGATCTTGAACGGCTGTTATGTGGAACATCATCATTGCAAGTGTGGGATCTTGAACGGCTGCTATGTGGAACATCATCATTGCAAGTGTGGGATCTTGAACGGCTGCTATGTGGAACGTCATCATTGCAAGTGTGGGATCTTGAACGGTTGCTATGTGGAACATCATCATTGCAAGTGTGGGATCTTGAACGGCTGCTATGTGGATCATCATCATTGCAAGTGTGGGATCTTGAACGGCTGCTATGTGGAACATCATCATTGCAAGTGTGGGATCTTGAACGGCTGCTATGTGGATCATCATCATTGCAAGTGTGGGATCTTGAACGGCTGCTATGTGGAACATCATCATTGCAAGTGTGGGATCTTGAACGGCTGTTATGTGGAACATCATCATTGCAAGTGTGGGATCTTGAACGGCTGCTATGTGGAACGTCATCATTGCAAGTGTGGGATCTTGAACGGTTGCTATGTGGAACATCATCATTGCAAGTGTGGGATCTTGAACGGCTGCTATGTGGATCATCATCATTGCAAGTGTGGGATCTTGAACGGCTGCTATGTGGAACATCATCATTGCAAGTGTGGGATCTTGAACGGCTGCTATGTGGATCATCATCATTGCAAGTGTGGGATCTTGAACGGCTGCTATGTGGAACATCATCATTGCAAGTGTGGGATCTTGAACGGCTGTTATGTGGAACATCATCATTGCAAGTGTGGGATCTTGAACGGCTGTTATGTGGAACATCATCATTGCAAGTGTGGGATCTTGAACGGCTGCTATGTGGAACATCATCATTGCAAGTGTGGGATCTTGAATGGCTGTTATGTGGAACATCATCATTGCAAGTGTGGGATCTTGAACGGCTGCTATGTGGAACATCATCACTGCAAGTGTGGGATCTTGAACGGCTGCTATGTGGAACATCATCATTGCAAGTGTGGGATCTTGAACGGCTGTTATGTGGAACATCATCATTGCAAGTGTGGGATCTTGAACGGCTGCTATGTGGAACATCATCATTGCAAGTGTGGGATCTTGAACGGCTGCTATGTGGAACATCATCATTGCAAGTGTGGGATCTTGAACGGCTGCTATGTGGAACATCATCATTGCAAGTGTGGGATCTTGAACGGCTGCTATGTGGAACATCATCATTGCAAGTGTGGGATCTTGAACGGCTGTTATGTGGAACATCATCATTGCAAGTGTGGGATCTTGAACGGCTGCTATGTGGAACATCATCATTGCAAGTGTGGGATCTTGAACAGCTGTTATGTGGAACATCATCATTGCAAGTGTGGGATCTTGAACGGCTGTTATGTAGAACATCATCATTGCAAGTGTGGGATCTTGAACGGCTGCTATGTGGAACATCATCATTGCAAGTGTGGGATCTTGAACAGCTGTTATGTGGAACATCATCATTGCAAGTGTGGGATCTTGAACGGCTGCTATGTGGAACATCATCATGATTGACATGTGAAGTTTGCAAAGTGTGGATGACAGCAGATGAGGTGACATCATGTGATGACTTCACACCAAACATGGCCGCCATCTTCAAGGATTTCACAGCATTCAGATGATCCAAGTCTCACTAACTACTTCCATTTGTGTTGATTTTTTCTCCTTCTCCTTCTTCTCTGTCTCCTCCTCCTCCTCCGTCTCCATCTCCTTCTTCTCCTTGTCCTTCTCCTTCCCCGTCTCTGTCTCCTCCTCCTCCTACTCTTCCTTCTCCGTCTCCTTGTCCTTCTCTATCTCCTTCTCCTTCTTCTCCTTCTTTTCCTTCTCCGTCTCCATCTCCTTCTTCTCCTTCGCCGTTTCCTTCTCCTTGTCCGTCTCCTTGTCCTTCTCCTTCTCTGTCTCCTCTTGTTCCTACTCCTCCTTCTCTGTCTCCTTGTCCTTCTCCTTGTCGTTCTCCATCTCCTTCTTCTCCTTCTTTGCCATCTCCTTCCCCGTCTCTGTCTCCTCCTCCTCCTACTCTTCCTTCTCCGTCTCCTTGTCCTTCTCGATCTCCTTCTCCATCTCCTTCTTTTCCTTCTCCGTCTCCTTCTTCTCCTTCGCCGTTTCCTTCTCCTTGTCCGTCTCCTTGTCCTTCTCTGTCTCCTCTTCTTCCTGCTCCTCCTTCTCTGTCTCCTTGTCCGTCTCCTTGTCCTTCTCCTTTTCTGTCTCCTCCTCCTATTTCTCCTTCGCCATCTCCTTGTCCTTCTCAGTCTCTGTCTCCTCCTCCTCCTCCTACTCCTCCATCTCCTTCTTTTCCTTCTCTGTCTCCTTCTCCGTCTCCTCCTTCTCCTTGTCCTTCTCCATGTCCGTCTCCTTGTCCTTCTCCGTCTCCTCCTGCTCCTCCTTGTCCTTCTCCATCTCCTTGTCCTTATCTTTCTCCGTCACTTTCTCCGCCTCCTCCAATACCTCCTTCTCCATCCCCTTCTCCTTATACTTTCCTTCTTCTTCTCCATCTCCTTCTGCTTGTCCGACTCCTTGTCCTACTATGCCTCTGTCTCCTCCTCCCTCTCTGTCTCCATCTCCTTTTCTGTCACCGTCTCCATCTCCTTGTCCTTCTCCTGGTCCTTCTTTGTCTCCTTGTCCTTTTCCTTCTTCGTCTCCTTGTCCTTCTCCGTCTCCATCTACTTGTCCTTCTCCGTCTCTGTCTCCTTGTCCTTCTCAAAGTCTCCTTCTCTTTCTCCATCTCCCGTATCAGTCACCTCCTCCATCTCCCTCTCCATCTCCTTCTTCTCGGCCTCCTTCTCTGTCTCTTTCTCCGTATATGTCTCCTTCTCCTTCTCCGTCTCCATCTACTTGTCCTTCTCCGTCTCTGTCTCCTTGTCCTTCACCTTCTCAAAGTCTCCTTCTCTTTCTCTATCTCCTTCTTCATCTCGTTGTCCTTATAATAATGGGTTGTACTTGTATAGCGCTTTTCTACCTTCAAGGTACTCAAAGCGCTTTGACACTACTTCCACATTTACCCATTCACACACTGATGGAGGGAGCTGCCATGCAAGGCGCCAACCAGCACCCATCAGGAGCAAGGGTGAAGTGTCTTGCTCAGGACACAACGGACGTGACGAGGTTGGTACTAGGTGGGATTTGGGTTGCACACGGCCAATCTCCCACTGCGCCACGCCTTCTCCATCTCCTTGTCCGTCTCCTTGTCCTTCTCTTTCTCCGTCTCTGTCTCCGCCTCCTCCTATACCTCCTTCTCCATCCCCTTCTCCTTATACTTCCCCTTCCTCTTCTCGAGCTCCTTCTTCTCCGTCTCCTTCTTCTTGTCCGACTCCTTGTCCTTCTATGCCTCTGTCTCCTCCTCCTTCTCGGTCTTCTTCTTCGTCTCTGTTTCCATCTCCTTTTTTGTCACTGTCTCCATCTCCTGGTCCTTGTCCTTCTTTGTCTCCTTCTCCATCTCCTTGTCCTTCTCCGTCTCTGTCTTTGTCTCCTTGTCCTTCTCCTTCTCAAAGTCTCCTTCTCTTTCTCCATCTCCCTCTCCCGTATCAGTCTCCTCCTCCATCTCCCTCTCCGTTTCCTTCTCCATCTCCTTCTTCTCGGCCTCCTTCTCTGTCTCTTTCTCCGTATTTGTCTCCTTCTCCGTCTCCTTGTCCTTCTCCATCTACTTGTCCTTCTCCGTCTCTGTCTCCTTGTCCTTCACCTTCTCAAAGTCTCCTTCTCTTTCTCTATGTCTCTGTCTCCTCCTCCTTCTCTGTCTCCTTCTTCGTCTCTGTTTCCATCTCCTTTTTCGTCACTGTCTCCATCTCCTGGTCCTTGTCCTTCTTTGTCTCCTTCTCCATCTCCTTGTCCTTCTCCGTCTCCATCTACTTGTCCTTCACCGTCTCTGTCTTTGTCTCCTTGTCCTTCTCAAGGTCTCCTTCTCTTTCTCCATCACCTTCTCCATCTCCCTCTCCCGTATCAGTCTCCTCCTCCATCACCCTAGCCGTTTCCTTCTCCATCTCCTTCTTCTCGGCCTCCTTCTCTGTCTCTTTCTCCATCTCCTTGTCCTTCTCCGTCTCTGTCTCCTTGTCCTTCACCTTCTCAAAGTCTCCTTCACTTTCTCTATCTCCTTCTCCATCTCCCTCTCCGTATCAGTCTCTTTCTCCATCTCCCTCTTCGTCTCCTTCTCCATCTCCTTCTTCTCGGCCTCCTTCTCTGTCTCTTTCTCCGTCTTTGTCTCCTTCACTGTCTCACTCTTCTTCTCCTTGTCCGTCTCTTTGTCATTCTCCTTCTCTGTCTCTTCCTCCTCTTCCTCCTTCTCCATCTCCTTCCCCGTCTCTTTATCCTTCTCCTTCTTTGCCTCTCTCACCGTCTTCTTCTCCTTCTCCATCTCCCTCTTCGTCTCCTTCTCCATCTCCTTCTTCTCGGCCTCCTTCTCTGTCTCTTTCTCCGTCTTTGTCTCCTTCCCCGTCTCACTCTTCTTCTCCTTGTCCGTCTCTTTGTCATTCTCCTTCTCTGTCTCTTCCTCCTCTTCCTCCTTCTCCATCTCCTTCTCCGTCTCTTTCTCCTTCTCCGTCTTTCCCTCCCTCACCGTCTTCTTGTCCTTCTCCTTCTCCGCCGCCGTCGTCCACTCATGGTGATTTCCACACGGTGTCCTCCAAACAGGCCGCTCCCGCTCGCCCCAAATAAGCAGCGGCGCCGTAAGCAGTGAGTCATCACCAAGGTTTGCTCTGGGAATTCTTCGCCGGCCAGGATTGTGACCTTTAACACGGCCGCGAAGGAAGTCAGGACACCTTCTGGGCCAGGAAAACCAACACCGCCTCTAATTGCCCCGTCCAGCTTGTGTCACCACACACACACACACACACACACAAGCAAGGACGTGTTGTGTTTGTGGGCGGCTTGGATTTCCCAAACCTGTCTAGACTGTTTTTTTTTTACGGAGTCGTTTAGTTTTTCCTTAATGGGTTAAATCGCCTTCCTAAAAACCCGCCTGACCCGATAGAAGTCAGAAGTAAGACCTGCGCGGACATACTCCCACTTCATGTCCGCCTCTTTTGGTGTTTTTTTTATTGAACACAACGCTGTTAGGTCAAGGTGTCCAAAGTGTGGCCCTCGGACCCTGGTTTTGTTGGCAAATACAACGTTGAAACAACATGCTTTTTGACGACGTTTATCCAATGTTGGGTTCTGATGTTGATTTGACCTTTGAATGTTGGTCATTTTTCAACCAATATTCTACAACACAAATATAACCGGAAGCTGGAGGATAACAAACAGAAAAACTGGAAATAGCTACGGCTAACAAAAACAGCTTACCGCGACGACGACCAGGACAAGATGTAGCACGACAGGTAATAGCTGAAACGACAGGTAGCAAAGACACAAGAGCGACAAGAGGCGACGACAACACAAACGACGATACAATAATCCAGCCACTGACACGAGACGAAGATGGTACAAATAGGAGCGGGCTGATTGGCAACAGGTGTGACCTGGTGCCAATCAGCAGCAGCTGAGGAAGGAACACAGCACTCAGGGAACAAGACAGGAAGCTGACAAAATAAGAGCACTAGACAGGAACTAAAGACAGGAGATACTAAACACAGAGGAAAACTAAAACATGGACAAATTGTCAGACCCCAAAGGGTTTTGGTAAAAAAAAATATGAAAAATGTGTCATTATTCAGTATAATTTAGTTTTATTATTACTCCAGTTTTAAATCTCCAGATCAACATTAGGTCCATCTGTCAATAGAATGATTTTAAAGATTTAAGTTGTATGCTCTTTTTGTCAAAGAAAATCCTGTTTTTTGATGGAAAAAAACACAAAATATGCAATATTATCACCCGATATTTTTTTTAAGTGGAATAATTGAGATTATATAATAATTGGAGCCTTAAAAAAGTCAATAACTAATAACACCATTGATTTTAATTCATTATTATTTTTTGAGCAATGACACTTAAAAACAAATCACACTAAAATGATTGGGGATCCAAAAGTGTTAAAAGATAAATTACTGTTTACTTTTAACACAATAATCTCGAGATCAACTTCAGATTTTTCCGTCATTTATAAGTTTTATTGTTGTTTATGGGTTTTTTTTGTTCATTTTAGGCCCTTTTTTTAAAAAACAGCTCAGTTTTTTATATGGCAAACATAAAATATGCAACATTTTCCCCCCAAAAACATCTCAAAGTGGAAAACTTAACATGATGTAATTGGAGTCTTGAATAGGTCAATAATTCATAGGCGCCAGCGACCCCAAAAGCGGTAGAAAATAGATGGACGGACATTGATTTTGATTCATTATTATTTTTTAAAGAAAGAAACAGCCTTAATGGCAGATTTGTGTTATTAGAGTAAACATTGCAACATTTTCTTGTTACATTTCACCCGTTTGCTCCTTTATAGCACTTTTTACGTTTTAAAACATTTTCAATCGTATTTTTAAAATGTGTCGTGGGGCCGTTAAAAAACTGACCTGTGGACACCCCCGTTCTAAATGATTATTCCAGTCCAAAAAAAATATGAAAAATGTGTCATTATTCAGTATAATTTTGTTTTATTATTACTCCAGTTTTAAATCTCCAGATCAACATTAGGTCCATCTGTCAATAGAACGATTTTAAAGATTTAAGTTGTATGCTCTTTTTGTCAAAGAAAATCCTGTTTTTTGATGGAAAAAAACACAAAATATGCAATATTATCACCCGATATTTTTTTGAAGTGAAATCATTGAGATTATATAATAATTGGAGCCTTAAAAAAGTCAATAACTAATAACACCATTGATTTTAATTCATTATTATTTTTTGAGCAATGACACTTAAAAACAAATCACACTAAAATAATTGGGGATCCAAAAGTGTTAAAAGATAAATTACTGTTTACTTTTAACACAATAATCTCGAGATCAACTTCAGATCTATCTGTCATTTCTACGTTTTATTGTTGTTTATGTTTTTTTTTGTTCATTTTAGGCCCTTCTTTAAAAAAACAGCTCAGTTTTTTATATGGCAAACATAAAATATGCAACATTTTCCCCCCAAAAACATCTCAAAGTGGAAAATTTAACATGATGTAATTGGAGTCTTGAATAGGTCAATAATTCATAGGCGCCAGCGCCCCCGGCAACCCCAAAAGCGGTAGAAAATGGATGGATGGACATTGATTTTGATTCATTATTATTTTTAAAGAAAGAAACAGCCTTAATGGCAGATTTGTGTTATTAGAGTAAACATTGCAACATTTTCTTGTTACATTTCACCCGTTTGCTCCTTTTATAGCACTTTTTACGTTTTAAAACATTTTCAATCGTATTTTTAAAATGTGTCGTGGGGCCGTTAAAAAATGACCTGTGGACACCCCCGTTCTAAATGATTATTCCAGTCCAAAAAATATGAAAAATGTGTCATTATTCAGTATAATTTTGTTTTATTATTACTCCGGTTTTAAATCTCCAGATCAACATTAGGTCCATCTGTCAATAGAACGATTTTAAAGATTTAAGTTGTATGCTCTTTTTGTCAAAGAAAATCCTGTTTTTTGATGGAAAAAAAACACAAAATATGCAATATTATCACCCAATATTTTTTTTAAGTGAAATAATTGAGATTATGTAATAATTGGAGCCTAAAAAAGTCAATAACTAATAACACCATTGATTTTAATTCATTATTATTTTTTGAGCAATGACACTTAAAAACAAATCACACTAAAATGATTGGGGATCCAAAAGTGTTAAAAGATAAATTACTGTTTACTTTTAACACAATAATCTCGAGATCAACTTCAGATCTATCCGTCATTTATAAGTTTTATTGTTGTTTATGGGTTTTTTTTGTTCATTTTAGGCCCTTTTTTTTTAAAAACAGCTCAGTTTTTTATATGGCAAACATAAAATATGCAACATTTTCCCCCCAAAAACATCTCAAAGTGGAAAATTTAACATGATGTAATTGGAGTCTTGAATAGGTCAATAATTCATAGGCGCCAGCGCCCCCCCGCCACCCCAAAAGTGGTAGAAAATGGATGGATGGACATTGATTTTGATTCATTATTATTTTTTAAAGAAAGAAACAGCCTTAATGGCAGATTTGTGTTATTAGAGTAAACATTGCAACATTTTCTTGTTATATTTCACCCGTTTGCTCCTTTTATGGCACTTTTTACGTTTTAAAACATTTTCAATCGTATTTTTAAGATGTGTCGTGGGGCCGTTAAAAAATTACCTGTGGACACCCCCGTTCTAAATGATTATTCCAGTAAAAAAATATGAAAAATGTGTCATTATTCAGTATTATTTTTTTTTATTATTACTCCGGTTTTAAATCAACAGATCAACATTAGGTCCATCTGTCAATAGAATGATTTTAAAGATTTAAGTTGTATGCTCTTTTTGTCAAAGAAAATCCTGTTTTTTTGATGGAAAAAAACACAAAATATGCAATATTATCACCCGATATTTTTTTTAAGTGGAATAATTGAGATTATATAATAATTGGAGCCTTAAAAAAGTCAATAACTAATAACACCATTGATTTTAATTCATTATTATTTTTTGAGCAATGACACTTAAAAACAAATCACACTAAAATAATTGGGGATCCAAAAGTGTTAAAAGATAAATTACTGTTTACTTTTAACACAATAATCTGGAGATCAACTTCAGATCCATCCGTCATTTATACGTTTTATTGTTGTTTATGGGTTTTTTTGTTCATTTTAGGCCCTTTTTAAAAAAAAACAGCTCAGTTTTTTATATGGCAAACATAAAATATGCAACATTTTCCCCCCAAAAAACATCTCAAAGTGGAAAATTTAACATGATGTAATTGGAGTCTTGAATAGGTCAATAATTCATAGGCGCCCAAAAGCGGTAGAAAATGGATGGATGGACATTGATTTTGATTCATTATTATTTTTTAAAGAAAGAAACAGCCTTAATGGCAGATTTGTGTTATTAGAGTAAACATTGCAACATTTTCTTGTTACATTTCACCCGTTTGCTCCTTTTATATCACTTTTTACGTTTTAAAACATTTTCAATCGTATTTTTAAAATGTGTCGTGGGGCCGTTAAAAAATTACCTGTGGACACCCCCGTTCTAAATGATTATTCCAGTCAAAAAAAATATGAAAAATGTGTCATTATTCAGTATTATTTTGTTTTATTATTACTCCAGTTTTAAATCTCCAGATCAACATTAGGTCCATCTGTCAATAGAATGATTTTAACGATTTAAGTTGTATGCTCTTTTTGTCAAAGAAAATCCTGTTTTTTGATGGAAAAAAACACAAAATATGCAATATTATCACCCGATATTTTTTTGAAGTGAAATAAATGAGATTATGTAATAATTGGAGCCTTAAAAAAGTCAATAACTAATAACACCATTGATTTTAATTCATTATTATTTTTTGAGCAATGACACTTAAAAACAAATCACACTAAAATAATTGGGGATCCAAAAGTGTTAAAAGATAAATTACTGTTTACTTTCAACACAATAATCTCGAGATCAACTTCAGATCCATCCGTCATTTATACGTTTTATTGTTGTTTATGGTTTTTTTTGTTCATTTTAGGCCCTTCTTTAAAAAAAACAGCTCAGTTTTTTATATGGCAAACATAAAATATGCAACATTTTCCCCCCAAAAAACATCTCAAAGTGGAAAATTTAACATGATGTAATTGGAGTCTTGAATAGGTCAATAATTCATAGGCGCCCAAAAGCGGTAGATAATGGATGGATGGACATTGATTTTGATTCATTATTATTTTTTAAAGAAAAAAACAGCCTTAATAGCAGATTTATGTTATTAGAGTAAACATTGCAACATTTTCTTGTTATATTTCACCCGTTTGCTCCTTTATAGCACTTTTTACGTTTTAAAACATTTTCAATCGTATTTTTAAAATGTGTCGTGGGGCCGTTAAAAAATGACCTGTGGACACCCCCGTTCTAAATGATTATTCCAGTCCTAAACTGACAAAAAATATCCCTTTTTTTCTTTGGTATGAGAAGCGAGTTTGGATTCCCAGCCTTGGGTCCAAGTGGGAGTTGAGGGCGGGTGTTGTTGAGTTGTCTGGCGGGCTCTGAAGTGCGTCCTTGTTTGCTGCCGTCACTTGCAATTAAGCGTAGAAACGTTCGGACGGCCGACGGAAAACATGAGCCGACGCGGACGGGCGGGGGAGGGGCGGGCGGTTGAACGGGCAGGAAGCTCACGTGTGAATGGCGGCGGTCTGCTTCTAGTGCCTCCCATTCAAACAATTAGCGGTTGGGAAATCGGTAGACTTTCATTGGACGTAAACAAAGAATTTAACTTTTTCCAAGAAGCTGTGAAGTAGAACTGAACCAGATTTCCTGGAATTTAAGAAGATATTTGACGCTGAGGTGTCCACCTGCGACGTGAACAAAAAAGCTAGCATGCTTATATCCCAACACTAACGACTGTGGCGCGGGTTTTTACTAAATTAAATTGTGGGTAGGGCACGCTGTAGCCCTGCCCAAGATGGCGACAAGGAGGCGGAGAATGCGGCGGAGCGTACCAGGAGCGACGCCACCGCAATCGAATTCAGGTGCGTGGCTCAGACACCGGGACACAATTCACTCGTCTCCTCATGATGTGTAAAAGGGGAGAAGGAGGAGGGATCGAGGGAGGAGCGACTAAAGAGCAAGAACGACAGGTGGGAAGACATGAGAGACGTAGATGCGGCCAACTGAAGAGCGAGCAGGGGGAGCGACGACAGCGCAAAAGAGAGCTGCCTCATTGAAAAATAAAAGAGTCAAACCCGCTAAAAGCGATGTCCTTCCTGGGTGGTCCACTCAACCCGAGCGACGACGGCAAGAGTCGTCCACATAGCAATGGGCCACGAATTGCCGCACTTTGGACACCCCCGAATAAAAAGTAGAACCCTGTAACACCCCTTGTTGTAAAACTACAACGTTACCTTTAACCATCCTACAAACCCCGTTTCCATACGAGTTGGGAAATTGTGTTAGATGTAAATATAAACAGAATACATCGATTTACAAATAATTTTCAACCCATATTCAGTTGAATGCGCTACAAAGATAAGATATTTGATGTTTAAACTGATAAACTTTATTTTTTTTGCAAATAATGATTCACTTAGAATTTCAAAGTAGTTGGGAAAGGGCATGTTCACCACTGTGTTACATCACCTTTTCTTTTAACAACACTCAATAAACGTTTGGGAACTGAGGAAACTAATTGTTGAAGCTTTGAAAGTGGAATTCTTTCCCATTCTTGTTTTATGTAGAGCTTCAGTCCTTCAACAGCTGTCGTATTTTACGCTTCATAATGCACCGCACATTTTCCATGGGAGACAGGTCTGGACTGCAAGCGGGCCAGGAGAGTACCCGCACTTTTTTTTTCATGAAGCCACGCTGTTGTAACACGTGCTGAATGTGGCTTGGCATTGTATTGCTGAAATAAGCAGGGGCGTCCATGAAAAAGACGGCGCTTACTGTAGATGGCAGCATATGTTGTTCCAAAAGCTGTATGTACCTTTCAGCATTAATGGTGCCTTCACAGATGTGTAAGTTACCCATGCCTTGGGCACTAATGCACCCCCATACCATCACACATGCTGGCTTTTCAACTTTGCGTCGATAACAGTCTGGATGGTTCGCTTCCCCTTTGGTCCGGATGACACGATGTCGAATATTTCCAAAAATGTGGACTCGTCAGACCACAGAACACTTTTCCACTTTGCATCAGTCCATCTTAGATGATCTCGGGCCCAGACCAGCCGGCAGCGTTTCTGGATGTTGTTGATAAATGGCTTTCGCTTTGCATAGTAGAGCTTTAACTTGCACTTACAGATGTAGCGACCAACTGTATTTAGTGACAGTGGTTTTCTGAAGTGTTCCTGAGCCCATGTGGTGATATCCTTTAGAGATTGATGTCGGTTTTTGATACAGTGCCGTCAGAGGGATGGAAGGTCATGGTTTCCGGCCATGCCGCTTACGTGGAGTTATTTCTCCAGATTCTCTGAACCTTTTGATGATATTATGGAGCGTAGATGTTGAAATCCCTAAATTTCTTGCAATGTCACTTTGAGAAAGGTTGTTCTTAAACTGTTTGACTATTAGCTCACACAGTTGTGGACAAAGGGGTGTACCTCGCCCCATCCTTTCTGGTGAAAGACTGAGCATTTTTTGGGGAAGCTGTTTTTATACCCAATCATGGCACCCACCTGTTCCCAATTAGCCTGCACACCTGTGGGATGTTCCACATAAGTGTTTGATGAGCATTCCTCAACTTTTTCAGTATTTATTGCCACTTTTCCCAACTTCTTTGTCACGTGTTGCTGGCATCAAATTCTGAAGTTAATGATTACTTGCAAAAAAAAAGAATGTTCATGAGTTTGAACATGAAATATGTTGTCTTTGTAGCATATTCAACTGAATATGGCTTGAAAATCATTGTATTCTGTTTATATTTACATCAAACACAAATTCCCAACTCATAAGGAAACGGGGTTTGTACTCTTTTTATTTAGCATTTACCTAACGTGACCACTATTACTGCTTTTGGGGTGTTTGTATACTCTGGTGTGACAGCAGGTTTTAGGAGCAGGTGAAGCAGAACTTGGCGCAGGTCTGGACTGAGGTCCGAGGTAAGGCGATCCGCCACAGACCTGCTGAGCATGAGGATGGTGAAAGTGATTATGGAGATTGTAAAAGTCACATCTTGGCCAAGGCCTCCTGAACTCCTCGACCTCTGTCACATCCTCGCATTCCCTTCCCAGCTGAACCTGTGTGGGGGCCCCCGTGCAGGGGACCCGAGTGACCCCCGTCGGCAGCTGCCTCCCGGCATGTGGGGGATCTGACCCACCCCTCGCCCCGAATGCTGGGTGAGAACAGGTAGCAGGTGCAGGAGTGCGGTCCACCTGGACCACTACTGGACCACTAGCTAGGCGGCTAGTGGTCCAGTTAGGAGCCGGGGGTCAGGGGTCGCTGATCGGCCACCCTCCGAGCTCGGACAGGTGGCCCCAGAACACAGAACACGGGCTCTCGGGTTACAGAGTTGTGTTGCGGCTGGGTGTGTACACAACCTGTGCCACCTCTTCCTGGGGGCTGAGCAGCTGTCGCCCCTTTTATGAGCTATTAGCTCGGACGTTAGCCAGCCTTTTATTTTGGGGGGTTCATATTTCTAAGGGGAAAGCTTTGCACTTTTTATCGTCCTGCGCTCTGCAAAAATACTCGGAATCACTGCGATCGTCTTTGGTGTTGATTTAACTGTTAAAATGTGGTCATTTTTTCCAACCAACACAAATACAACGTTGAATATTGTTGAAAAATTGACCACATTTCAATGGTTAAATCAACGTCAGAACCCAGTATGTTGAAAAGCATGTTGTTTCAATGTTTCACTGTTTTTACGATAAAATTCTGTCAACTGAGCTGCCTGTTTTTTACCATTAAAAACAACTGTGGTGACGTTTTTCAATTTACAGTAACACACTGTAAAAATGCCAGTACATTTTACGGTAAAATTTTCGTTTCAGTTTTTACAGCATGTTATTGTGAACAGGGGGGAAAAGACTCACTTTTTTACGATAAAATTATGTGAACTGAGCTGCCAGTTTTTTACTGTAAAAAAAACAAAACGGTGGTGACGTTTTTCCATTTACAGTAACACACTGTAAAAACGGCAACAGATTTTACAGTACAATTTTGGTCAAAGTTTTTACAGCATGTTGTAAAAGGGGGGGAAAGTTTCACTTTTTTAAGATAAAACTCTGCCAGTTTTTTACCCTAAAAAAATAACTGTTTTGACGTTTTTCCATTTACAGTAATACACTGTAAAAATGACAATAGATTTTACAGTAACATTTTGGTCCAAGTTTGTACTGTAAATGGGGGAAAAAGTTTCACAGTTTTTAGGATGACATTCTGTGAACCGAGCTGCCAGGTTTTGTTTTTTACCGTAAAAAAATAAACAAAAGTGGTGAAATTTTTTCCATTTACAGTAACACACTGTAAAAACGGCAATACATTTTACAGTACAATTTTGGTCAACGTTTTTACAGCATGTTGTAAAAGGGGGGGGAGGGAAGTTTCACTTTTTCAAGATAAAACTCTGCCAGTTTTTTACCCTAAAAAAATAATTTTTCCATTTACAGTAACACACTGTAAAAATGGCAATACATTTTACAGCCAAATTTTCGTCCAAGTTTTTACAGCATGTTATTGTAAACAGGGGGAAAAAGACTCACTTTTTTACGATGAAATTATGTGAACTGAGCTTCCAGTTTTTACCGTAAAAAACAACAACAACTGTGGTGACGTTTTTCAATTTACAGTAACACATTGTAAAAATGCCAATACATTTTACGGTAAAATTTTCGTCTCAGTTTTTACAGCATGTTATTGTGAACAGGGGGGAAAAGACTCACTTTTTTACGATAAAATTATGTGAACTGAGCTGCCAGTTTTTTACCGTAAAAAAAAAAATGGTGGTGACGTTTTTCCATTTACAGTAACACACTGTAAAAACGGCAACAGATTTTACAGTACAATTTTGGTCAAAGTTTTTACAGCATGTTGTAAAAGGGGGGGAAAGTTTCACTTTTTTAAGATAAAACTGCCAGTTTTTTTACCGTAAAAAAATAACTGTTGTGACGTTTCTGCATTTACAGTAATACACTGTAAAAACGGCAATAAATTTTACAGTACAATTTTGGTCAACGTTTTTACAGCATGTTGTAAAAGAGGGGGGGGGGAAAGTTTCACTTTTTTAAGATTAAACTCTGCCAGTTTTTTACCCTAAAAAAATAACTGTTTTGACGTTTTTCCATTTACGGTAACACACTGTAAAAATGGCAATACATTTTACAGTAAAATTTTCGTCCAAGTTTGTACAGCATGTTATTGTAAACGGGGGGAAAAAGACTCACTTTTTTACGATGAAATTATGTGAACTGAGCTTCCAGTTTTTACCGTAAAAAAAGCAACTGTGGTGACGTTTTTCAATTTACAGTAACACACTGTAAAAATGGCAATGCATTTTACAGTAAAATTTTCGTCCAAGTTTTAACAGCATATTATTGTAAATGGGGGGAAAAAGATTCACTTTTTTACAATAAAATTATGTGAACTGAGCTTCCAGTTTTTACCGTAAAAAACATCAACAACTGTGGTGACATTTTTCAATTTACAGTAACACACTGTAAAAACAGCAATAGATTTTACAGTACAATTTTGGTCAAAGTTTTTACAGCATGGGGGAAAATGTTTGACAGTTTTTAGGATGACATTCTGTGAACAGAGCTGCCAGGTTTTTTTTTTTACCGTAAAAAACAAACAAAAGTGGTGACGTTTTTTCCATTTACAGTAACACACTGTAAAAACAACAACAATGGATTTAACGGTAAAATTCTGGCGACTGTGCAAAATCTACATAACTTGATTACGTCAGAAAAATCGAAAAATCCAATGACCATGAAGGGGCCTTCAATGGACACCAGTTTGACACCTTGATTATTAGAGCAGAGTGTGAACGCAACCTTAACGACCTTTTATCAGGTCCCTGAAGTATCCATCACGGTGCTGAGAGTCCAGCAGCCTCCCTCACGCCGCTCATTGGGAGACAAGATGGCAGACATGTGGTGATTAAGGAGAGGAAGGTGCTAGAAAATGAGTTTGCCACCCCGGACGCTTCGCTGATAGATGGAGTGCAGCAGAAGACGGCGCAAAGATGGAGGACGGCGGTGAAGGCTGGCAGTGATTGATGCGGCGGCGAGGAAGACGCCCGCTAATTCCATCCATCTCAAGCAGTGACTGGAACTGGAAGTGGAACTGGAACTGGTTGCCAGGGCGTAGATTGCTTGGGAAGGAAGTGGTCCACACTTCAGAGTCTGCAGATGTTCTGACTGCGGACTGGCAGCCAGAATTTTACTGTAAAAGTAACACTGATGCCGTTTTTTTATTTACAGTAATGCACTGTAAGAAAAAACATCGTAGATTTTTGCGGTAAACAAACCGGCAGCTCGGTTGTTAGAATTGTTATTGTAAAAATGACAGTGAATTGTCATAAAAATAAAAATAGTACTGTTTTTAATTTACAGTAATACACTGTAAAAGCTGGCAGCTCAGTCGCCAGAATTTTACTGTAAAAAATAACCATGGTATCGTAATTCTCTGCAAAAACAACCAGCTCAGATTTGACTGAAAACGAATTGGCCGCTCAGTTGTTAGAATTTTACCGTAAAAATAACAATGGTAATTAATTAATTTACAGTAATACACTGTAAACATGACCCCTAGATTTTACCATAGAAGCTGGCAGTTCAGTCGTCAGAATTTTACCGTAAAAAAACACCGTGGTATCATAATTTACAGTAAAAACAACGTACTTAGATTTGACAAAAAACAAATTGGCCGCTCAGTTGTTGGAATTTTACCGTAAAAGTAACAATGGTATGTTTTTTTAATTTACAGTAATCCACTGTAAACATGACCCCTAGATTTTACCATAAAAGCTGGCAGTTCAGTCGTCAGAATTTTACCGTAAAAAATAACAGTGGTATCGTTTATAATTTACAGTAAAAACAACGATCTTAGATTTGACTGAACACAAATTGGCTGCTCAGTTGGAAGAATTTTACCGTAAAACTGACAGCGGTACTGTTTTTATTCACGGTAATACACTGTAAAAATGAGCCTTGGTTTTATAATAAAAGCTGGCGGCTCAGTCGGCAGAATTTTACCGTAAAAACGACAATGGTCTGGTTTTAAATTTACAGTAATGCCCTGTTAACTTGACCCTAGATTTTATCATAAAAGCTCGCTGCTCAGTCATCTTAATTTTACCGTAAAAAATAACAGTGTTATCCTTCATAATTTACAGTAATTCTCTGCAAAAACAACGATCTTAGATTTCACTGAAAACAAATTGGCCGCTCAGTTGTTGGAATTTTACCGTAAAAATAACAATGGTATGTTTTTTAATTTACAGTAATCCACTGTAAACATGAGCCTAGATTTTACTATAAAAGCTGGCAGCTCAGTCGTCAGAATTTTACTGTAAAAAATAACAGTGGTATCGTTTATAATTTACAGTAAAAACAACGATCTTAGATTTGACCGAACACAAATTGGCCGCTAAGTTGTTGGAATTTTACCGTAAAAATAACAACGGTGTGTTTTTTAATTTACAGTAATCTGCTGTAAACATGAGACTAGATTTTACTATAAAAGCTGGCAGTTCAGTCGTCAGAATTTTACCGTAAAAAATAACAGTGGTATCGTTTATAATTTACAGTAAAAACAATGATCTTAGATTTGAC
This sequence comes from Nerophis ophidion, assembly GCF_033978795.1. Taxonomy (NCBI): domain Eukaryota; kingdom Metazoa; phylum Chordata; class Actinopteri; order Syngnathiformes; family Syngnathidae; genus Nerophis; species Nerophis ophidion. The sequence goes on along the minus strand of NC_084618.1, from coordinate 10,287,769 downwards.
TGAACACAAATTGGTAAGAATTTTACCGTAAAACTTACAGCGGCACTGTTTTTATTTACGGTAATGCACTGTAAAAATGACCCTTGATTTTATAATAAAAGCTGGCGGCTCAGTCATCTTAATTTTACTGTAAAAAATAACAGTGTTATCGTTCATAATTTACAGTAATTCTCTGCAAAAACAAGGATCTTAGATTTGACTGAACACAAATTGGCCGCTCAGTTGTTGGAATTTTACCGTAAAAATATCAATGGTATGTTTTTTTTAATTTACAGTAATCCACTGTAAACATGACCCTAGATTTTACTATAAAAGCTGGCAGCTCAGTCGTCAGAATTTTACCGTAAAAAATAACAGTGGTATCGTTTATAATTTACAGTAAAAACAACGATCTTAGATTTGACTGAACACAAATTGGCTGCTCAGTTGTACGAATTTGTACCGTAAAACTGACAGCCGTACTGTTTTTAATTTACAGTAATTTACTGTGCAGATTTTACAGTAAAAAAAACAACTTGCCGCTGTGTCGCCAGAATTGTACCGTAAAAAATAAAGTACAGTCATGCACTGTAAAAAATGACCATGGATTTTGATATAAATGCTGGCAGCTCAGTTGCCGGAATTTTACCGTAAAAATAACAATGGTATGTTGTTTTTAATTTACAGTAATCCACTGTAAACATGACCCCTAGATTTTACTATAAAAGCTGGCAGTTCAGTCGTCAGAATTTTACCGTAAAAAATAACAGTGGTATCGTTTATAATTTACAGTAAAAACAACGTACTTAGATTTGACTGAAAACAAATTGGCCGCTCAGTTGTTGGAATTTTACCGTAAAAGTAACAATGGTATGTTTTTTTAATTTACAGTAATCCACTGTAAACATGACCCCTAAATTTTACCATAAAAGCTGGCAGTTCAGTCGTCAGAATTTTACCGTAAAAAATAACAGTGGTATCGTTTATAATTTACAGTAAAAACAACGATCTTAGATTTGACTGAACACAAATTGGCTGCTCAGTTGGAAGAATTTTACCATAAAACTGACAGCGGTACTGTTTTTATTCACAGTAATACACTGTAAAAATGAGCCTTGGTTTTATAATAAAAGCTGGCGGCTCAGTCGGCAGAATTTTACCGTAAAAACGACAATGGTCTGGTTTTAAATTACAGTAATGCCCTGTTAACTTGACCCTAGATTTTATCATAAAAGCTCGCTGCTCAGTCATCTTAATTTTACCGTAAAAAATAACAGTGTTATCCTTCATAATTTACAGTAATTCTCTGCAAAAACAACAATCTTAGATTTCACTGAAAACAAATTGGCCGCTCAGTTGTTGGAATTTTACCGTAAAAATAACAATGGTATGTGTTTTAATTTACAGTAATCCACTGTAAACATGAGCCTAGATTTTACTATAAAAGCTGGCAGCTCAGTCGTCAGAATTTTACTGTAAAAAATAACAGTGGTATCGTTTATAATTTACAGTAAAAACAACGATCTTAGATTTGACCGAACACAAATTGGCCGCTCATTTGTTGGAATTTTACCGTAAAAATAACAATGGTATGTTTTTTAATTTACAGTAATCTGCTGTAAACATGAGACTAGATTTTACTATAAAAGCTGGCAGTTCAGTCGTCAGAATTTTACCGTAAAAAATAACAGTGGTATCGTTTATAATTTACAGTAAAAACAATGATCTTAGATTTGACTGAACACAAATTGGTAAGAATTTTACCGTAAAACTTACAGCGGCACTGTTTTTATTTACGGTAATGCACTGTAAAAATGACCCTTGATTTTATGATAAAAGCTGGCGGCTCAGACATCTTAATTTTACTGTAAAAAATAACAGTGTTATCGTTCATAATTTACAGTAATTCTCTGCAAAAACAAGGATCTTAGATTTGACTGAACACAAATTGGCCGCTCAGTTGTTGGAATTTTACCGTAAAAATATCAATGGTATGTTTTTTTTAATTTACAGTAATCCACTGTAAACATGACCCTAGATTTTACTATAAAAGCTGGCAGCTCAGTCGTCAGAATTTTACCGTAAAAAATAACAGTGGTATCGTTTATAATTTACAGTAAAAACAACGATCTTGGATTTTACCGAACACAAATTGGCTGGTCAAATGTTGAATTTGTACCGTAAAACTGACAGCCGTACTGTTTTTAATTTACAGTAATTTACTGTGCAGATTTTACAGTAAAAAAAACAACTTGCCGCTGTGTCGCCAGAATTGTACCGTAAAAAATAAAGTACAGTAATGCACTGTAAAAATGACCATAGATTTTGATATAAAAGCTGGCAGCTCAGTTGCCGGAATTTTACCGTAAAAATAACGATGGTATGGTTTATAATGCACTGTATGCACTGTAAAAACAACGATCTTAGATTTGACTGAACACAAATTGGCCGCTCAGTTGTTAGAATTTTTAACATAAAACTGACAGCCGTACTGGTTTTATTTACGGTAATACACTGTAAAAATAAGCCTTGATTTTATAATAAAAGCTGGCAGCTCAGTCGGCAGATTTTACCGTAAAAATAACAATGGTATGTTTTTTTTAATTTACAGTAATCCACTGTAAACATGACCCCTAGATTTTACTATAAAAGCTGGCAGTTCAGTCGTCAGAATTTTACCGTAAAAAATAACAGTGGTATCGTTTATAATTTACAGTAAAAACAACGATCTTAGATTTGACTGAACACAAATTGGCCGCTCAGTTGTTAGAATTTTACCGTAAAAATAACAATGGTATGTTTTTTTAATTTACAGTAATCCACTGTAAACATGACCCTAGATTTTACTATAAAAGCTGGCAGCTCAGTCGCCAGAATTTTACCGTAAAAAATAACTGTGGTATCGTTGATAATTTACAGTAAAAAAAACTATCTTAGATTTGACTGAAAACAAATTGGCTGCTCAGTTGGAAGAATTTTACCGTAGAACTGACAGCGGTACTGTTTTTATTCACAGTAATACACTGTAAAAATGAGCCTTGATTTTATAATAAAAGCTGGCGGGTCAGTCGGCAGAATTTTACCGTAAAAAATAACAGTGGTATCGTTTATAATTTACAGTAAAAACAACGATCTTAGATTTGACCGAACACAAATTGGCTGGTCAAATGTTGAATTTGTACCGTAAAACTGACAGCGGTACTGTTTTTAATTTACAGTAATTTACAGTGCAGATTTTACAGTAAAAAAAACAACTTGCCGCTGTGTCGCCAGAATTGTACCGTAAAAAATAAAGTACAGTCATGCACTGTAAAAAATGACCATAGATTTTGATATAAAAGCTGGCAGCTCAGTTGCCGGAATTTTACCGTAAAAATAACGATGGTATGGTTTATAATGCACTGTATGCACTGTAAAAACAACGATCTTAGATTTACTGAAAACAAATTGGCCGCTCAGTTGTTAGAATTTTTAACATAAAACTGACAGCCGTACTGGTTTTGTTCACGGTAATACACTGTAAAAATAAGCCTTGATTTTATAATAAAAGCTGGCAGCTCAGTCGGCAGAATTTTACCGTAAAAATGACAATGGTCGGGTTTTTAATTTACAGTAATCCACTGTAAACATGAGCCTAGATTTTACTATAAAAGCTGGCAGCTCGGTCGCCAGAATTTTACCGTAAAAAATAACAGTTGTATCGTTTATAATTTACAGTAAAAACAACGATCTTAGATTTGACTGAACACAAATTGGTCGCTCAGTTGTTGGAATTTTACCGTAAAAATCACAATGGTATGTTTTTTTAATTTACAGTAATCCACTGTAAACATGACCCCTAGATTTTACTATAAAAGCTGGCAGTTCAGTCGTCAGAATTTTACCGTAAAAAATAACAGTGGTATCGTTTATAATTTACAGTAAAAACGATGATCTTAGATTTGACTGAACACAAATTGGTAAGAATTTTACCGTAAAACTTACAGCGGCACTGTTTTTATTTACGGTAATGCACTGTAAAAATGACCCTTGATTTTATGATAAAAGCTGGCGGCTCAGTCATCTTAATTTTACTGTAAAAAATAACAGTGTTATCGTTCATAATTTACAGTAATTCTCTGCAAAAACAAGGATCTTAGATTTGACTGAACACAAATTGGCCGCTCAGTTGTTGGAATTTTACCGTAAAAATATCAATGGTATGTTTTTTTTAATTTACAGTAATCCACTGTAAACATGACCCTAGATTTTACTTTAAAAGCTGGCAGCTCAGTCGTCAGATTTTTACCGTAAAAAATAACAGTGGTATCGTTTATAATTTACAGTAAAAACAACGATCTTGGATTTTACCGAACACAAATTGGCTGGTCAAATGTTGAATTTGTACCGTAAAACTGACAGCCGTACTGTTTTTAATTTACAGTAATTTACTGTGCAGATTTTACAGTAAAAAAAACAACTTGCCGCTGTGTCGCCAGAATTGTACCGTAAAAAATAAAGTACAGTAATGCACTGTAAAAATGACCATAGATTTTGATATAAAAGCTGGCAGCTCAGTTGCCGGAATTTTACCGTAAAAATAACAATGGTATGGTTTATAATTTACAGTAATGCACTGTAAAAACAACGATCTTAGATTTGACTGAAAACAAATTGGCCGCTCAGTTGTTAGAATTTTTAATATAAAACTGACAGCCGTACTGGTTTTATTTACGGTAATACACTGTAAAAATAAGCCTTGATTTTATAATAAAAGCTGGCAGTTCAGTCGGCAGAATTTTACCGTAAAAATGACAATGGTCTGGTTTTTAATTTACGGTAATGCACTGCAAAAATGACCCTAGATTTTATTCTAATAACTTGCAGCTCAGTTGCAAGAATTTTACCGTAAAAAATAACAGTGGACCATTTTTTAATTTACAATAACGCACTGTAAGAACAATGATCGTAGATTTTACAGTAGACAAACTGGCTGCTCAGTTGTTATTGTAAAAATGACAGTGAATTGTCATAAAAACAACTGTAGTACTGTTTTAAATTTACAGTAATGCACTGTAAAAATGACCCTATATTTTATTATAAAAGCTGGCAGCTCAGCCGCCAGAATTTTACTGTAAAAAAAACAACAGTGGCATTATTTATAATTTACAGTAATGCACTGTAAAAACAACAATCTTAGATTTGACTGAAAACAAATTGGCTGCTCAGTTTTTAGAATTTAACCGTAAAACTGACAGTGGTACTGTTTTTAATTTACAGTAATTTACTGTGCAGATTTTACAGTAAAAAAAACAACTTGCCGCTGTGTTGCCAGAATTGTACCGTAAAAAAGAAAGTACAGTCATGCACTGTAAAAAATGACCATAGATTTTAATATAAAAGCTGGCAGCTCAGTTGCCGGAATTTTACCGTAAAAATAACAATTGTCTGGTTTTTAATTTACAGTAATGCACTGTAAAAATGACGCTAGATTTTATTATAAAAGCTAGCAGCTCAGCTGCCAGAATTTTACCGTAAAAAACAACAACAGTGGCATCATTTATAATTTACAGTAATGCACTGTAAAAAAAAAAGATCTTAAATTTGACTGAAAACAGATTGGCTGTTTAGTTGTTAGAATTTTACCGTAAAACTGACAGCCTTACTGTTTTTGATTTACAGTAATACATTGTGTAGATTTTACAGTAAAAAAAAATTAAAATAAAGTACCGTAATGCACTGTAAAAATTACCATAGATTTTAGGGTAAAATACCGGCAGCTAAGTCGCCAGAAATCTTATGGACAAACAACTGTGGTACCGTTTTTAATTTACAGTAATGCACTGTAAAAATGACCCTACATTTTATTATAAAAGCTGGCGGCCAAGTCGCCAGAATTTTAACGTAAAAAAAAATAACAGTGGCATCATTTATAATTTACGGTAATGCACTGTAAAAATGACGATCTTAGATTTGACTGAACACAAATTGGCCGCTCAGTTGTTGGAATTTTACTGTAAAACTGACAACGGTACTGTTTTTATTCACAGTAATACACTGTAAAAATGACCCTTGGTTTTATAATAAAAGCTGGCGGCTCAGTCGCCAGAATTGTACCGTAAAAAATAACCGTGGAATCGTAATGCACTGTAAAAATTTTGCAACCGTTTACCCCAGATTCATATAACTCGGTGTGTGACACATGCTAATTGTTAGCATGCTAAAGTTAGCATGCTAATTGTTAACATGCTAAAGTTAGCATGCTAACATTAACATGAAAAAAATTTCAGCTAATTATACACCTTTTTCTCGTTCCTCAGTCATACACCTTAGAGTCATATAACTTGGTATGTGACACATGCTAATTGTTAACATGCTAAAGTTAGCATGCTAACATTAGCATGAAAACATTTTCAGATAATTATACACCTTTTTCTCTTGTTCTGCAGCCATACACCTTAGAGTCATATAACTTGGTATGTGACACATGCTAATTGTTAGCATGCTAAAGTTAGCATGCTAACATTAACACGAAAAAATGTTCAGCTAATTACTCACTTTTTTCTCTCGTTCCGCAGCCATACAACTTAGAGTCATATAACTTGGTATGTGACACATGCTAATTGTTAGCATGCTAACATTAACATGACAACATTTTCAGCTAATTATACACCTTATTCTCTCGTTCTGCAGCATACACCTAAGAGTCATATATCTTAGTATGTGACACATGCTAATTGTTAGCATGCTAACATTAACATGAAAACATTTTCAGCTAATTATACACCTTTTTCTCTCGTTCCTCAGCTATACACCTTAGAGTCGTATAACTTGATATGTGACACATGCTAATTGTTAGCATGCTAAAGTTAGCATGCTAACACTTTTTTTCTGTAGTTAAAACTACTAGTTTAAAACTCAGGCATTCAGACACTCGGGGCAGAGGTTCAGGGCACAGATTGGAGGTTCATCAACATTTTTTTGTTATTATTATGATGGTTTTTCCCTCCATTTTGTCGAGCTTATGAGCTTTGCGCTGGTCAGGAATCTTCCAAATTGACGTATTGATCCTTTAGTTTCCCGCTGTGGAGGTGTGGGCTCCTTTATGGGCTCGCTGGGTCTATGCGTCCCGTGCGGAAAGCGGACACCTAAGGAGTGGCGGCGGATAAATCAGCTTTACAGTCAAATCTATTTTCCCCTCGGGCCACGCCCACCTTCCTCCCACCCAATCAGCCGGCAGCGTTGGCGAGGAGATGAATGTCTCCACTTTGCATCCAGCTGCTCCGCTTGTTGGTGGGCGTCGCCCTATCGATTTGTCCTCTTTTTATTGGCCTCGCCCTCGCCTGCGGTGGCGTACGTGTCATCAATAAGGAGGCGGAGCCGGCGCGGCGAGAGTCCAGGTTCTCTAACGAGGCGTCGGTCTGTTCTTTATCTGCCCGACCCATCAATTATTAACCCGGCCTATTAGCAGGACTGCATTATTCACCGGGAAGACGTGATGGCGTCCGTTAATGGCGGCGCCGTCCCCGTGTGGAACTGGATGTTCACGCTCCACCTGCGTCCAAATACTTCCTGTCTTACGCTACGTCACTTTTACATGGCTAACCACCTCCAGCCTCTGAGAAAAAAGCTCCGAACGCTCTCCCTGAACACCTGAGGGCACCACAGACTGTGGAGGCTTTTTAAAAAGGCTTGAAAACCATTCTTTAAAAAAAAAAAGGGAGACCAGGCTTTCTAAACCGCTGGAAAGCTCTCCCTGAACACCTGAGGGTACCACAGACTGTGAAGGCTTTTAAAAAAGGCTTTAAAAAAAAGGCTTTTTTTTTTTTTTTTAGATATGTGTGCTAGTTATAGCTATTAGGCTGTTCTTGTTTTGTTTTTTCATTCTTCATTTTACTTGTTGGGGGCAGCTATTTGTGGTTCTAGCGTTGTTTTTTATGTTTTCCTTTTAAATGCAGTGTAGCACTTTGAGGTTGTTTGCTCAATGTTAAGTGCTTTTACGTTGTCTTACGCTACGTCACTTTTACACGGCTAACCTCTTCCAAACCTTCGAGGACAGAGCTCCGAACCATGGGAGACCGGGCTTTATGCTCCGCTGGAACGCTCTCCCTGACCACCTGAGGGCACCACAGACTGTGAAGGCTTTTTAAAACAGGCATAAAAACCCTTTCTTTAAAAAAAAAAAAGAATGCCTTTACATTAGTTTTGAATGATACCACACATTTAGGTATCGGTCTGATTCTAAGTAGTTACAGTATCATACATTGGCCATATTCCATCCAGAGACGTATTTACTGAGTTTATAAACATAATATACATTTTAAAAGAAGGAAAACAGATTTTGTGATGCGAAAAAATATCAGTGTTATAACTTCACCTTTATCTTGACTTTTTACACCAAAATGCATCCATTCTCCCTTTTCTGTCTACAAACTGTGTCTGCTTGCGAGTACTCGGTGTGTGTGCGCTGCCCAACATGCTCCTCTGCTCGTAGAACCATGAATTGATGAATCTGGCGACTATTTCTACTCAGCCTGCTGGTCTTCACTCTGTCATGAACGTTGATGAATCACTTAATTAGACCTTGATGTGTAATGGCCGACTTGATACCTCGTTATTTAGCCAACACTGCAGCCTTTGTCCTCCACTAGGCCACGCCCCCCTTCGCCAAATTTTCGAACGCCATCCGTCCCCGCGCCGGCCAGGCTCGAACGTCAGTGGCTCCTCAAACGTCCTCAGTTACACTTCGCCTGAGGGGTGGGGGGCCAGGGGGGGTCTGCGGAGGAACAGGGGGGGGAGGGGCCCCGGGGGGGCGGGGGGGGGGATGAATCGCCCGCGGCAACCACTGGCTCCAGTTTGGCCCCCGCCATGTTTCATGTTACCAACAACATGTACACACGGTGTGTAAATGCTAAATAAAAAGAGAATACAACAAATCCTTTTCAACTTATATTCAATTGAATAGACTTCAAAGACCACATATTTAACGTTTACACTGAGAAACTTTGTTATTTTTTGCAAAAACAATTTAAAATGTGGACTCGTCAGTTCCTGGGTGTTGTTGATAAATGGCTTTGGCTCTGCATAGTAGAGTTTTAACTTGCACTTACAGATGTAGCGTCTGACTGCAGACTGCAAAGACAAGATATTTTATGTTTACACTGAGAAACGTTGTTATTTTTTGCAAAAACAATTTGAAATGTGGACTCGTCAGTTTCTGGGTGTTGTTGATAAATGGCTTTGGGCTCTGCGTAGTAGAGTTTTAACTTGCACTTACAGATGTAGCGACTGACTGTAGACTGCAAAGACAAGATATTTTATGTTTACACTGAGAAACGTTGTTATTTTTTGCAAAAACAATTTGAAATGTGGACTCGTCAGTTTCTGGGTGTTGTTGATAAATGGCTTTGGCTCTGCATAGTAGAGTTTTAACTTGTACTTACAGATGTAGCGACTGACTGTAGACTGCAAAGACAAGATATTTCATGTTCACACTGACAAACTTTGTTATTTCTTGCAAATATTCGCTCATATTGAATTTGATGCCTGCGACAGGTTTCAAAAAAGCTGGCACAGGTGGCAAAAAAGAGTGAGAACGTTGATGAATGCTCATTAAACACTTATTTGGAACATCCCACAGGTGAACAGGCTCATTGGTAACAGGTGGGTGCTATGATTGGGTATAAAAGCAGCTTCCGTGAAATGCTCACTCATTCACAAACAAGGACGGGGCGAGGGTCACCACTTTGTCAACAAATGCCTGCACAAATTGTTTAAGAACAACATTTCTCAACCAGCTATTGCAAGGAATTTAGAGATTTCACCATCTACGCTCCGTAATATCATCAAAATGTTCAGAGAAACTGGAAAAATCACTGTATGTAAGCGGCAAAGCCGAAAACCAACATTGAATGCATCAAAAAGTGACATCAGTGTGTAAAGAATATCGCCACATGGGCTCAGGAAGACTTCAGAAAACCACTGTCACTAAATAAAGTTTGTTGCTACATCTGTAAGTGCACGTTAAAACGCTACTATGCAGAGCCAAAACCATTTATCAACAACACCCAGAAACTGACAAGTCCACATTTCAAATAGTTTTTGCAAAAAATAACAAAGTTTCTTAGTGTGAAAATGAAAAATCTTGTCTTTGCAGTCTACAGTTGGTCGCTATGTCTGTAAGTGCAAGTTAAAACTCTACTATGCAGAGCCAAAGCCATTTATCAACAACACCCAGAAACTGACGAGTCCACATTTCAAATAGTTTTTGCAAAAAAAAACAAAGTTTCTCAGTGTGAACATGAAATATCTTGTCTTTGCAGTCTAAAGTAAGTCGCTACATCTGTAAGTGCAAGTCAAAACTATACTATGCAGAACCAAAGCCATTTATCAACAACACCCAGAAACTGATGAGTCCACATTTCAAATTGTTTTTGCAGAAAATAACAAAGTTTCTCAGTGTGAAGATGAAAAATCTTATCTTTGCAGTCTACAGTCAGTCACTACATCTGTAAGTGCAAGTTAACACTTTACCATGCAGAGCCAAAGCCATTTATCAACAATACCCAGATAATGACGAGTCCCAATTTCAAACTGTTTTAGCAAAAAATAGCAAAGTTTCTCAGTGTGAACGTTAAATATGTTGTCTTTGAAGTCTACAGTCAGTCACTACATCTGTGAGTGCAAGTTAAAACTGTACAATGCAGAGCCAAAGCCATTTATCAACAACACCCAGGAACTGACAAGTCCACATTTCAAATTGTTTTTGCAAAAAATACCAAATTTTCTCAGTGTAAACATGAAATATCTTGTCTTTGCAGTCTACAGTAGGTTGCTACATCTGTAAGTGCAAGTCAAAACTCTACTATGCAGAACCAAAGCCATTTATCAACAACACCCAGAAACTGACGAGTCCACATTTCAATCTGTTTTTGGAAAAAATAACAGTTTCTCAGTGTGAACATGAAATATCTTGTCTTTGTAGTCTACAGTAAGTCACTACATCTGTAAGTGCAAGTTAAAACTTTACTATGCAGAGCCAAAGCCATTTATCAACAACACCCAGAAACTGACGAGTCCACATTTCAAATTGTTTTTGCAAAAAATAACAAAGTTTCTCAGTGTGAACATGAAATATCTTGTCTTTGCAGTCTACAGTAGGTTGCTACATCTGTAAGTGCAAGTCAAAACTCTACTATGCAGAACCAAAGCCATTTATCAACAACACCCAGAAATTGACGAGTCCACATTTCAATCTGTTTTTGGAAAAAATAACAGTTTCTCAGTGTGAACATGAAATATCTTGTCTTTGTAGTCTACAGTCAGTCACTACATCTGTAAGTGCAAGTTAAAACTTTACTATGCAGAGCCAAAGCCATTTATCAACAACACCCAGAAACTGACGAGTCCACATTTCAAATTGTTTTTGCAAAAAATAGCAAAGTTTCTCAGTGTGAACATGAAATATCTTGTCTTTGCAGTCTACAGTAGGTCGCTACATCTGTAAATGCAAGTTAAAACTCTACAATGCAGAGCCAAAGCCATTTATCAACAATATCCGGAAACCAACGAGTCCACATTTCAAATTGTTTTTGCAAAAAAAAACAAAGTTTCTCAGTGTAAACATGAAATATCTTGTGTTTGGAGTCTACAGTAGGTCGGTACATCTGTAAGTGCAAGTTAAAACTCTACAATGCAGAGCCAAAGCCATTTATCAACAACCCCCAGAAAATGACGAGTCCCAATTTCAAAAATTTTTTGCAAAAAATAACAAAGTTTCAGTGTGAACATTAAATATCTTGTCTTTGTAGTCTACAGTCAGTCACTACATCTGTAAGTGCAAGTTAAAACTTTACTATGCAGAGCCAAAGCCATTTATCAACAACACCCAGAAACTTACGAATCCACATTTCAAATTGTTTTTGAAAAAAATAACAAAGTTTCTCAGTGTTAACGTTAAATATGTTGTCTTTGCAGTCTATTCACTTGAATATAAGTTGAAAAGGATTTGTTGTATTCTCTTTTTATTTAGCATTTACACACCGTGTGTACATGTTGTTGGTAATATTGAAAGGTCTGTATCTTCCAGGCCCCGCGAGGACGCCGCCGTGTGTCTTGCAGGGGAAACAGATGCAGGCACCAAGCTGGAAAGAATCAAGATGTTAGTCCTGGTCCTCCAGGGAACCCATCGTGTCTTTTAAAGTGGAGTCTCACTTTGATGGATGTGATTAGCAGGTTTGCTCGCTAATGCGCCACATGTGCCTTCCACTCCGCCACTTAGCCACCACACATTTGGGGCTCCAAGACTCCCCCCTTTTTGAGGTCTCCGCGAGCATTAGCGGCCAAGCTGGAGACATCAGGCCTCCAGACATTTAACGAGGCTCGGTACCGAGGTGGTTTTCTGGCTTTTTTGGGGTTCGGACGTGGTCCTTCTGGTCCAAACCAAGTCGTTCCGGTTCAAGTTGATGTCTGCCAGGAAAAGATGGCTGCCTGAATTATCTTCCACCGTGGTCCTGGTCCGACCATGTAAGATACGCAATGGTATCGATCACATTTGCACCGATACGGTACCGATATCCTTTTGAAATTATATTCCGTTGAATAGACTGCAGAGACAAGATACAAACCCCGTTTCCATATGAGTTGGGAAATTATGTTAGATGTAAATATAAACAGAATACAATGATTTGCAAATCCTTTTCAAGCCATATTCAGTTGAATATGCTACAAAGACAACATATTTCATGTTCAAACTCATAAACTTTATTTTTTTTTTTTGCAAATAATAATTAACTTAGAATTTCATGGCTGCAACATGTCCCAAAGTAGTTGGGAAAGGGCATGTTCACCACTGTGTTACATCACCTTTTCTTTTAACAACACTCCATAAACGTTTGGGAACTGAGGAAACTAATTGTTGAAGCTTTGAAAGTGGAATTCTTTCCCATTCTTGTTTTATGTAGAGCTTCAGTCCTTCAACAGTCCGGGGTCTCCGCTGTCCTATTTTACGCTTCATAATGCGCCACACATTTTCCATGGGAGACAGGTCTGGACTGCAGGCGGGCCAGGAAAGTACCCGCACTCTTTTTTTTACAAAGCCACGCTGTTGTAACATGTGCTGAATGAGGCTTGGCATTGTCTAGCTGAAATAAGCAGGGGCGTCCATGAAAATGACAGCAGCATATGTTGTTCCAAAAGCTGTATGTACCTTTCAGCATTAATGGTGCCTTCACAGATGTGTAAGTTACCCATGCCTTGGGCACTAATGCACCCCCATACCATCACACATGCTGGCTTTTCCACTTTGCGTTAAAAACAATCTGGATGGTTCACTTCCCCTTTGGTCCGGATGACACAATGTCGAATATTTCCAAAAACAATTTGAAATGTGGACTCGTCAGACCACAGAACACTTTTGTACTTTGCATCAGTCCATCTTAGATGAGCTCGGGCCCAGAGAAGCCGGCGGCGTTTCTGGATGTTGTTGATAAATGGCTTTCGCTTTGCATAGTAGAGCTTTAACTTGCACTTACAGATGTAGCGACCAACTGTAGTTACTAACAGTGGTTTTATGAAGTGTTCCTGAGCCCATGTGGTGATATCCTTTAGAGATTGATGTCGGTTTTTGAGGGATGGAAGGTCACGGTCATTCAATGTTGGTTTCCGGCCATGCCGCTTACGTGGAGTGATTTCTCCAGATTCTCTGAACCTTTTGATGATATTATGGAGCGTAGATGTTGAAATCCCTTAATTTTTTTTGCAATTGCACTTTGAGAAAGGTTGTTCTTAAACTGTTTGACTATTTGCTCACGCAGTTGTGGACAAAGGGGTGTACCTCGCCCCATCCTTTCTTGTGAAAGACTGAGCATTTTTTTGGGAAGCTGTTTTTATAGCCAATCATGGCACCCACCTGTTCCCAATTAGCCTGCACACCTGTGGGATGTTCCAAATAAGTGTTTGATGAGCATTCCTCCAGTTAATCAGTGTTTTTTGCCACCTTTCCCAACTTCTGTCATCAAATTTTAAAGTTAATGATTATTTGCACAAAAAAAACAATGTTTATGAGTTTGAACATGAAATATGTTGTCTTTGTAGCATATTCAACTGAATATGGCTTGAAAATTATTTATATTTACATCTAACACAATTTCCCAACTCATATGGAAACAGGCTTTGTAGTGAAGTGAATTATATTTATATAGCGCTTTTCTCAAGTGACTCAAAGTGCTTCACATAGTGAAACCCAATATCTAAGTTACATTTAAAGCAGTGTGGGTGGCACTGGGAGCAGGTGGGTAAAGTGTCTTGCCCAAGGACACGACAGCAGTGACTAGGATGGCACAAGCGGGAATCGAACCTGGAACCCCTCAAGTTGCTGGCACGGCCGCTCTACCAACTGAGCTAGGTAACAACTTCATTGCTCGTGTAAAAGCCTACAAGGATGTTTCTTTAGGACATGAGGGAACCTTGTTGCTGATTAAAGAGAAAGAAATAAAAGTGCAGCAGAGGATTATTGGAAAGAAATATCGCCTGCAGGAAAAAAAAAAAGGGATGAGATTGTCTATTTTTTTTTTGTTGCACTTTTCCTCCACACTTCACAGATCCAAGGCCAGACTTCAGTTATCACACTTCCGAGTTTGGGCGTCCTTTTTGTCCCGACATTTGCCCACAGTCCCTGCCAGTCCGTCGCCCACGGCAACGGCCCCCGAGAAGACAAAAGCCGGTTTCCTTCGGTCACGGCCAATTATCGCCGACCCAGAAGCCTTCCCATGGTTTTGGGACTCCCGTGTATTGAAACGGAGGCTTCTATATACTCCTTGAAACAGTCCCAGGATTAAAGGAGTCGGGGAGCGGGGGGGGGAGGGGGGGGTGTTATGTCCTAATGAACATAAACCGTGCCAGCCGACATTCCGCCCGGCACAATACCTTGGAAATAAGCCGGGCTATTAAAGTCAAGTTTAGCTATCTTATCTCCCGCGAGCTGCTGAGCCGCTAAAAGCTGACTTGGCAGAGACGGCGGCAGGGAAGTGTCGCTGAGGCTAATCCTGCTCAAGTGTCAGCGCCGCGCCGCGTAAAAAGTGGGTCAGGAAGTAGGGAAAAGTAACCCGGGCTGCGCTTGCGTAACGGCCAGAAAGAACTATTAGCGATTAGCTGCTGGAGCCTTGCTACTAGGGTTGTACTGTACACCGGTTCTAGTGTAGCACCGGGGTACTAATCAGTCAAAAACGGTACTATACTGTCTTTGAAAAGTACCTATATATTTTTATTTTTTTTACAGGCATGAAGGCGTTGTCCAGGTGGTTAAATCTCTGGTTTTAGGAGCAGAGGAGCATGTTCGGCAGCACACTCGCACCGAGTACTTGCAAGCAGACACAGAGTGTAGACAGAAAAGGGAGAACGAGAAAAAGTAATGATGAAGGTGAAGTTGTAAAACTGAAACAACTCCAGGAAGGGGAACTTTAAGACATGGCTAGCTAGCTATCATCCACGTAACATTATCACTGGAGGATGAGGAATAGCTAAACATGCTTCACTACACACCGCAGGAGGATACAATAGCAATATAAACAAACGCCATGGGTGGATCTACACCTGACGTCCACTGTAATGATACCAGGTAAAAGAGCATATGTAGTCGATACAATATTTTTTATCATCACATTTTTAATTTTTTTAAAAATTCATATTGTTTATAAAGTCAGTAAATTCGTCCCTGGACAAATGAGAACTTTGATTATGACCAATGTATGATCCTGTAACTACTTGGTATTGGATCGATACCTAAATGTGTGGTATCATCCACAACTAATGTCAAGTATCAAAGAAGAGAAGAATAAGTGTATGTATATATATGTATGTGTGTACATATATATATATATATATATATATAGCCCGACCCCCGGCCAAATTATTTTAACCCAATGCAGCCCGAGTCAATAAATTTTGGGACAACAGCCCTGTTGTATTGATTTTGAAAATTAAAACAAAATCAAATTGGCTCCCGCCTGCTCTGATTATCCAGCATGCGGACCTCAGTGGAAAAAGTTAGGACACCCCCATTTCACGCCATACGTCTTCTCTCCGCCGCTAAAAGAAAACAAACGTCTGCTGTGGGATATAAATGGACATCTCTATCGGCCATCTTCGCCGATACGCCGCCTGGAGCCGCTCTGATAGTCGCCGTCTGAAAGGGGGCGGGCCCTCAGACCCTCAGACCCGGCGCCGGTGGAGCGGGTGAATAATTCACTGAGCACGTAAAGATAAAGCCTTTTTTATGCAATAAAGCTGGGACTGGCACAGCAGCACAGGAAGGGAAATAGAAAAGAAAAGAAGAGGTATCCTGTTAAAAAACTCTGCTGATATATTTATAAGGACGCACGGCAAAGCTAACTCTATAACATTTTTACTGAAGCTCAGAGTGCTGCTGCTAGAGTGCGGACAGGAAGGCAGGAGAGATGAGGATAGCTTTGGCAAGACGGGACTCCAGCAGGCAGAGTTATTTTACTAGATTTAACCCCATCTTGTCTCAACATCCCATGTTTCTCTCATTTATAATCCGTAGACACTCACAAATACACCGTTTTTTGTTTTTTTTTATTTGAGGGGGGGCATGAATACTTAAAAAAAAAAAAAAAGCAGTGAAGTTGTCACATTGTGTAAATGCTAAATAAAAAGAGAATACAATGATTTGCAAATCCTTTTCCACTTATATTCACTTGAATAGACAGCAAAGAGAAGATGTTTCAGGCTTTATCCCTTTGTCTCATTTTGTCCACCAAACGATTTATACTGTGCGTGAATGCCGATCATTTATAGTTGAAAAAATATATATTTGTTAGGTATTTTTTATTTGAATAATTTAAAAACAAAAGAAAGCCTGCTGTTTAATAAGTTTGTGTTCATGCTTCACTGAGTATTTCACGAGTGTTGTTTTGTCCTACTGATTCTAACGGTCCTTGAACTCGTCGTAGTTGTTTTGGACTGTGACAACAGTTTGTTTACATGTGCAACTTTCAGAAAGATGCATTTTATGCCACTCCTCCTTTGTCTCATTTTGTCCACCAAACGTTTTATACTGTGTGTGAATGCCTGTCAGATATAATTAAAACATGTTTTATTTGTTCCACACTTTTTATTTGAATAATTTTTTCAATAAAAATATGGATGAAAATGGAAAAAGATAGAAAAAAATATACTTATTTTGTTTTATAGTTTCGGTACAAGGAAAAACATGACAAAAACTTCCTAATTGTTATAAAGTACACTGTTTAATAAGTTTGTGTTTATGCTTCACTGAGTATTTCACGAGTGATGTTTTTTCCTACTGATTCTAACGGTCCTTGAACTCGTCGTAGTTGTTTTGGACTGTGACAACAATTTGTTTACATGCGCAACTTTCTCTGACATTGCCACAGAAAAACGTGTTTTACGGCACTCTTCCTTTGTCTCATTTTGTCCACCAAATGTTTTCTACTGTGCATGAATAATAGATTTTTTTTAAATAAAAATAACAGATTTTATTTGTAAAAAGCACTTTCCATTGAGCAAACAACCTCAAAGTGCTAATGTACAAAAAATAAATACAAATATAATACAAATAAAATACCTGAATGCCTGTTAGATATAATAAAAAAAACATGTATTTGTTGCGTACTTTTTATTTGAATAATTAAAAAAAAAAAATGTATGAAAGTGGAAAAAGATGAGAAAAGAACAAATATTTTGTACATGCGTTTTATGCCACTCCTCCTATGTCTCATTTCGTCCACCAAACCTTGTATACTGTGTGTGAATGCCTGTCAGATATAATTAAAACGTTTTTTATTTGTTACACACTTTTTATTTGAATAATTTTTCAATAAAAATATGGATGAAAATGGAAAAAGATGAGAGGAAAAAATATACATATTTTGTTTTATAGTTTCTGTACGAGGAAAAACATGACAAAAACTTCCTAATTGTTATAAAGTCCACTGTTTAATAAGTTTGTGTTCATGCTTCACTGAGTATTTCACGAGTGTTGTTTCGTCCTACTGATTCTAACGGTCCTTGAACTCGTCGTAGTTGTTTTGGACCGTGACAACAATTTGTTTACATGTGCAAACTTTCTCCGACATTGCCACAGAAAGACGTGTTTTACGCCACGCCTCCTTTGTCTCATTTTGTCCACCAAATGTTTTCTACTGTGCATGAATAATAGATTTTTTTTAGTAATAATAATAATAGATTTTATTTGTAAAAAAGCACTTTCCATTGAGCAAACAACCTCAAAGTGCTTCAGTGTACAAAAAATAAATACAAATATAATACAAAAAAAATACCTGAATGCCTGTTAGATATAATAAAAACATGTATTTGTTGCGCACTTTTTATTTGAATTAAAAAAAAAAATGTATGAAAGTGGAAAAAGATGAGAAAAGAAAAAACATTTTGTACATGCATTTTATGCCACTCCTCCTATGTCTCATTTTGTCCACCAAACGTTTTATACTGTGTGTGAACGCCTGTCAGATATAATTAAAACATTTTTTATTTGTTACACACTTTTTATTTGAATAATTTTTAAATAAAAATATGGATGAAAATGGAAAAATATAGAAAAAAATATACTTATTTAGTTTTATAGTTTCTGTACAAGGACAAACATGACACAAACCTTCCTAATTATTATAAAGTCCACTGTTTAATACGTTTGTGTTTATGCTTCACTGAGTATTTCACGAGTGTTGTTTTGTCCTACTGATTCTAACGGTCCTTGAACTCGTCGTAGTTGTTTTGGACTGTGACAACAGTTTGTTTACATGTTGCCACAGAAAGACGTGTTTTACGCAACGCCTCCTTTGTCTCATTTTGTCCACCAAATGTTTTCTACTGTGCATGAATAATAGATTTTTTTTAGTAATAATAATAATAGCTTTTATTTGTAAAAAAACACTTTCCATTGAGCAAACCTCAAAGTGCTACAGTGTACAAAAAAAAAATACAAATATAATACAAAAAAAATACCTGAATGCCTGTTAGATATAATAAAAAAAACATGTATTTGTTGCGCACTTTTTATTTGAATTAAAAAAAAAAATGTATGAAAGTGGAAAAAGATGAGAAAAGAAAAAACATTTTGTACATGCATTTTATGCCACTCCTCCTATGTCTCATTTTGTCCACCAAACGTTTTATACTGTGTGTGAATGCCTGTCAGATATAATTAAAACATTTTTTATTTGTTACACACTTTTTATTTGAATAATTTTTAAATAAAAATATGGATGAAAATGGAAAAAGATGAGAGGAAAAAATATACATATTTTGTTTTATAGTTTCTGCACGAGGACAAACATGGCACAAACCTTCCTAATTATTATAAAGTCCACTGTTTAATAAGTTTGTGTTCATGCTTCACTGAGTATTTCACGAGTGATGTTTTGTCCTACTGATTCTAACGGTCCTTGAACTCGTCATAGTTGTTTTGGACTGTGACAACAGTTTGTTTATATGTTGCCACAGAAAGACGTGTTTTACGCCACGCCTCCTTTGTCTCATTTTGTCCACCAAATGTTTTCTACTGTGCATGAATAATAGATTTTTTTAAATATTAATAATAGATTTGATTTGTAAAAAGCACTTTCCATTGAGCAAACAACCTCAAAGTGCTACAGTGTACAAAAAATAAATACAAATATAATACAAAAAAAATACCTGAATGCCTGTTAGATATAATAAAAAAAACATGTATTTGTTGCGCACTTTTTATTTGAATAATTAAAAAAAAAAATGTATGAATGTGGAAAAAGATGAGAAAAGAAAAAACATTTTGTACATGCATTTTATGCCACTCCTCCTATGTCTCATTTCGTCCACCAAACCTTGTATACTGTGTGTGAATGCCTGTCAGATATAATTAAAACATTTTTTATTTGTTACACACTTTTTATTTGAATAATTTTTAAATAAAAATATGGATGAAAATGGAAAAAGATGAGAGGAAAAAATATACATATTTTGTTTTATAGTTTCTGTACGAGGACAAACATGGCACAAACCTTCCTAATTATTATAAAGTCCACTGTTTAATAAGTTTGTGTTCATGCTTCACTGAGTATTTCACGAGTGTTGTTTTGTCCTACTGATTCTAACGGTCCTTGAACTCGTCGTAGTTGTTTTGGACTGTGACAACAGTTTGTTTACATGTTGCCACAGAAAGACGTGTTTTACGCCACGCCTCCTTTGTCTCATTTTGTCCACCAAATGTTTTCTACTGTGCATGAATAATATATTTTTTTAATAATAATAATAATATTAGATTTTATTTGTAAAAAGCACTTTCCATTGAGCAAACAACCTCAAAGTGCGTCAGTGTACAAAAAATAAATACAAATATAATGCAAATACAAATAAAAAGCTAAATGCCTGTCAGATATAATTAAAAAAAACATCTATTTGAAGCGCACTTTTTATTTGAATAATTTTTAAATAAAAAAACGTATGAAAGTGGAAAAAGATGAGAAAAAAAACAACATTTTGCACATGCATTTTATGCCACTCCTCCTATGTCTCATTTCGTCCGCCAAACGTTGTATACTGTGCGTGAACGCCTGTCAGATATAATGAAAAATGGACTTGTTACGCACTTTTTGTTGGAATCATTTTTAAAGTGCTACAGTACAAAACCAATACTTCAAACAATGAAAGCTTAACCGTTAAAACGGATAAAATGCCGAGACTAAAACACGTCAGCGAAGCAAAAGAAACATAAAACATGCAAGCTGCTGGCTTCTGTGACAGTTTCTGTTTTGAGTTATTTGACCAATTACCTAATGAAAATTACCTAATTAAATGATCCTATCATTACATCATCATCACAACAAACAATCATTGAGCAGCTCCGATACATCAATCAATCAATCAATGTTTACTTATATAGCCCTAAATCACTAGTGTCTCAAAGGGCTGCACAAGCCACATAAGGGCAAGGAGAACTCACACCCAGAGGGACATACTTCCTAAAACCGCTCATCCTTCTCCATTTTGAACTTCCTGTTATTCTAACGATGGCGTTTGCTCTCCCCGGCCCCCGCGACGTCGTTATCTGCTGCACTTGCGGATATTTCTGTCCTTTTCTCCTCCTTTTTATCGAACGCGGGTCATTTCCCGAGCGGGGGGACTTCTCCGAGACGCATGTTGTTGTTCTCCACGAATAGTCGTCTCTTATCTGGTAATTGTCTGTCTCTGGAAATTGCTTCCTCGCCTCCATAGTTCCCACGTATTAAACCCCCCCACCCCCCTGTGGTTCCTGGCTTTATTCCCACCCTCAGAGCCCACCCCGGGTCATTGCAGACCAACACCAGAATTAGCTTTTGTGTGACCAGAAGGACTCGAGTTGAACAGTAAACCGCTACTAGAAATAATAATGAACCATATTCTGTACTATACTCTGTTTGTAAAGTACCCCCATTTATATATATATATATATATATATATATATATATATATATATATATATATATATATATATATATATATATATATATATATATATATATGACATTACTGGCTTTACGAGCAGTGGAGCATGTTCGGCAGTGCACGCACACAGAGTACTTACAAGCAGACACAGCGTGTAGACCAGGGGTCAGCAACCTTTTTGAAAGCAAGAGCTACTTCTTGGGTACCGATTCATGCGAAGGGCTACCAGTTTGATACACACTTAAATAAATTGTATTTCTGTCCGTCATTCCGTCGTACATTTTTTTTCCTTTTGCGGAAGGTTCGAAATGATGAAAAAAAAACATTTAATCGAACGGTTTAAAAGTGGAGAAAACAGGAAAAAATAGAAAATTAAATTTTGAAACATAGTTTATCTTCAATTTCGACTCGTTAAAATTCAAAATTCTACCGAAAAAAAGAACAGAAAAACTAGCTAATTCGAATCTTTTTGAAAAAATTTAAAAAATATTTTATAGATCATCATTAATAATTTTTGCTGATTAAGATTAATTTTAGAATTTTGATGGCATGTTTTAAATAGGTTAAAATCTAATCTGCACTTTGTTAGAATATATAACAAATTGGACCAAGCTATATTTCTAACACAAGGTGTACCCCGCCTTCCACCCGATTGTAGCTGAGATAGGCGCCAGCGCCCCCCGCGACCCCGAAAGGGAATAAGCGGTAGAAATGGATGGATGGGTATATTTCTAACAAAAACTAATCATTTCTTCTACATTTTCCAGAACAAAAATTTTAAAAGAAATTCAAAAGACTTGGCGACTTGTCCAGGGTGTACCCCGCCTTCCACCCGATGGTAGCTGAGATAGGCGCCAGCGCCCCCGCGACCCCAAAAAGGGAAAAAGCGGTAGAAAATGGATGGATGGACTCAAAAGACTTTGAAATAAGATTTAAATTTGTTTGTGAAGATTTTCTAGATTTGCCAGAATTTTTTATTTTATTTTAATCATAAGTTTGAAGAAATATTTCACAAATATTCTTCGTCGAAAAACAGAAGCTAAAATGATTAATTAAATTAAAATGTATTTATTATTCTTTACATAAAAAAAATAAATTTACTTGAACATTGATTTAAATTGTCATGAAATTAGAGGAAGGAATTTAAAAGGTAAAAAAGTATGTTTGAAAATCCTAAAATCATTTTTAAGGTTGTATTTTTTCTCTAAAATTGTCTTTCTGAAAGTTTTAAGAAGCAAAGTAAAAAAAATAAATGCATTTATTTCAACAAGTGAAGACCAAGCCTTTCAAATATTTTCTTGGATTTTTCAAATTCTATTTGAGTTTTGTCTCTCTTAGAATTAAAAATGTCCAGCAAAGCGAGACCAGCTTGCTAGTAAATAAATACAATTTAAAAAATAGAGGCAGCTCACTGGTAAGTGCTGCTATTTGAACTATTTTTAGTCATCTGGTCCTTACGGGCGACCTGGTGTTGGTGACCCCCGATGTCGACAGAAAAGGGAGAATGGCGTAAAAAGTCAAGATAAAAGTGAAGTTATAACACTCAGGAAGAGGTGCTTTAAGATATTGCTAGCTAGTTAGCCGATAACGTCCATCCGCAGTGTATTAGCTACTTCTAACGCACTAATCCTCGTCTCCATGGCAACGAATAAAGTATGTTTGTTACAAGTAACATTATCACTGGAGGACGAGGAATAGCTAAACATGCTTCACTACACACCGTAGCTCAGCGGCGTCACAATGTAAACAAACACCATGGGTGGATCTACACCTGACATCCACTGTAATGATACCAGGTAAAAGAGCATATCTAGTCGATACTGCTATGACTACGTCGATATTTTTTATCATCAAATTTGTCTTTTTTTTTTTTAATTCAAATTGTTTATTAAGTCAGTAAATATGTCCCTGGACACATGTGGACTTTGATTATGACCAATGTATGATCCTGTAACTACTTGGTATCGGATCGATACCGAAATGTGTGGTATCATACAAAACTAATGTAAAGTATCAAAGAAGAGAAGAATAAGTGATTGTTACATTTTAACAGAAGTGTAGATAGAAAACAGCGGGACACCTACCCTTTACGTCAGTATTTCTTAACCATATTATTATTGGTTAATTAGGTATTATATTTTATTGTATGATCCTGTAACTACTTGGTATCAGATCAATACATAAATGTGTGGTATCATCCACAACTAATGTCAAGTATCAAAGAAGAAAATAATAAGTGATTATTACATTTGAACAGAAGTGTAGATAGAACATGTTAAAACAGAAAACAGGGCGACACCTACCCTTTACATCAGTATTTCTTAACCATATTATTATTGGTTCATTAGGTATTATATTTTATTGTATGATCCTGTAACTACTTGGTATCAGATCGATACATAAATGTGTGATACCATCCAAAACTAATGTCAAGTATCAAAGAAGAGAAGAATAAGTG
>NC_084618.1:10243891-10258891 GCF_033978795.1 Nerophis ophidion | reverse complement strand
GCAGATGATGTGGTCCTGATGGTTTCATCTGACCAGGATCTTCAGCTCTCACTGGATCGGTTCGCAGCCGAGTGTGAAGCGACCAGAATGAGAATCAGCACCTCCAAGTCCGAGTCCATGGTTCTCGCCCGCAAAAG
Source organism: Nerophis ophidion (assembly GCF_033978795.1). Lineage (NCBI taxonomy): Eukaryota > Metazoa > Chordata > Actinopteri > Syngnathiformes > Syngnathidae > Nerophis > Nerophis ophidion. The sequence continues at coordinate 10,258,754 of NC_084618.1, read as the reverse complement.
GGTGGAGTGCCATCTCCGGGTTGGGGAGGAGACCCTGCCCCAAGTGGAGGAGTTCAAGTACCTAGGAGTCTTGTTCACGAGTGGGGGAAGAGTGGATCGTGAGATCGACAGGCGGATCGGTGCGGCGTCTTCAGTAATGCGGACGTTGTACCAATCCGTTGTGGTGAAGAAGGAGCTGAGCCGGAAGGCAAAGCTCTCAATTTACCGGTCGATCTACGTTCCCATCCTCACCTATGGTCATGAGCTTTGGGTCATGACCGAAAGGATAAGATCACGGGTACAAGCGGCCCAAATGAGTTTGGGTCTCTCCCTTAGAGATAGGGTGAGAAGCTCTGCCATCCGGGAGGAACTCAAAGTAAAGCCGCTGCTCCTCCACATGGAGAGGAGCCAGATGAGGTGGTTCGGGCATCTGGTCAGGATGCCACCCGAACGCCTCCCTAGGGAGGTGTTTAGGGCACGTCCAACCGGTAGGAGGCCACGGGGAAGACCCAGGACACGTTGGGAAGACTATGTCTCCCGGCTGGCCTGGGAACGCCTCGGGATCCCCCGGGAAGAGCTAGACGAAGTGGCTGGGGAGAGGGAAGTCTGGGTTTCCCTGCTTAGGCTGTTGCCCCCGCGACCTGACCTCGGATAAGCGGAAGATGATGGATGGATAGAGGTCCTGGGGACCTAAATGGGTCTTAGTAGTTTCAGTGTTAATAAATAAGTCATATTTTTCTCAACAACTAAATATATTTACAAACCCCGTTTCCATATGAGTTGGGAAATGGTGTTAGATGTAAATATAAACAGAATACAATGATTTGCAAATCATTTTCAAGCCATATTCAGTTGAATATGCTACAAAGACAACATATTTGATGTTCAAACTCAAACATTTTTTTGTGTGCAAATAATCATTAACTTTAGAATTTGATGCCAGCAACACGTGACCAAGAAGTTGGGAAAGGTGGCAATAAATATTGATAAAGTTGAGGAATGCTCATCAAACACTTATATGGAACATCCCACAGGTGTGCAGGCTAATTGGGAACAGGTGGGTGCCATGATTGGCTATAAAAACAGCTTCCCAAAAAATGCTCAGTCTTTCACAAACAAGGATGGGGCGAGGTACACCCCTTAGTAAGCAAATTGTCGAACAGTTTTAGAACAACATTTCTTAACAAGCTATTGGAAGGAATTTAGGGATTTTACCATCTACGGTCCGTAAAATCATCAAAAGGTTCAGAGAATCTGGAGAAATCACTGCACGTAAGCGATGATATTACGGACTTTTGATCCCTCAGGCGGTACTGCATCAAAAACGGACATTAGTGTGTAAAGGATATCACCACATGGGCTCAAGAACACTTCATAAAACCACTGTCAGCAACTACAGTTGGTCGCTACATCTGTAAGTGCAAGTTAAAACTCTACTATGCAAAGCCAAACCCATTTATCAACAACACCCAGAAACGCCGCCGGCTTCGCTGGGCCCGAGCTCATCTAAGATGGACTGATGCAAAGTAGAAAGGTGTTCTGTGGTCTGACGAGTCCAAATTTCTAATTATATTTGGAAACTGTGGACGTGGTGTCCTCCAGACCAAAGAGAAAAATAACCATTCGGATTGTTATAGGCGCAAAGTTGAAAAGCCAGCATGTGTGATGGTATGGGGGTGCATTAGTGCCCAAGGCATGGATAACTTACACATCTGTGGAGGCACCATTAATGCTGAAAGGTCCATACAGGTTTTGGAGCAACATATGTTGTCATCCAAGCAACGTTATCATGGACGCCCCTGCTTATTTCACCAAGACGATGCCAAACAACCTATTACAACAGTGTGGCTTTGTAAAAAAAGAGTGTGGGTACTTTCCTGGCCCGCCTGCAGTCCAGACCTGTCTCCCATGGAAAATGTGTGGCGCATTATGAAGCGTAAAATAGGACAGCGGAGACCCCGGAATGTTGAACGACTGAAGCTCTACATAAAACAAGAATGGGAAAGAATTCCACTTTCGAAGCTTCAACAATTAGTTTCCTCAGTTCCCAAACGTTTATTGAGTGTTGTTAAAAGAAAAGGTGATGTAACACAGTGGTGAACATGCCCTTTCCCAACTACTTTGGCACGTGTTGCAGCCATGAAATTCTAAGTTGATTATTATTCGCCCAAAAACATAAAGTTTTTGAGTTTGAACATGAAATATGTTGTCTTTGTAGCATATTCAACTGAATATGGCTTGAAAAGGATTTGCAAATCATTGTATTCTGTTTATATTTACATCTAACACAATTTCCCAACTCATATGGAAACGGGGTTTGTAGATCAACTTCAGATCTATACATTGTCAACATTTTTTTATGCCATTTTTTTTTCTAACAAAACCCAGTTTTATTTATGACAAAAACACAAAATAGACAATATTTTCTCCCCAAAAAAATGTCTAAATGGAATTTTGATGTAAAATATTTGGAGAAATAAATCCATAATAATTTACGACAACATTGCTTTGGATGTATTATTATTTTTTGAACAATGATGGTTGAAAAAAATTACATTTACAGTATTGGGGACCCAAAAGGGTCCTAGTGGTTTAAGTGTTAAAAATAAGTCATATATTAATATTTTCTTTCAACACTTAAATATCTTTAGATCAACTTCAGATCTATACATTGCCAAAACGTTTTTCATGCCCCTTTTTCCCCCAAGAAAACCCAGTTTTATTTATGACAAAAGCACAAAATATACAATATTTCCCCCCAAAAAATATTTAAAATGGAATTTTGATGTGAAATTTTTGGAGACATAAATCCATAATCGATTCATAACAACGTTGCCTTGACGTCTTTTTTTTTTTTGAGCAATGACAGTTAAAAAAAAATCAAATTAAGGGTCCTTAGGGTTTAAGTGTTAAATAAGTCATATATTAATATTTTTTTCTCAACACTTGAAAATCTTTAGATCAACTTCAGATCTATCCATTACTAAATTTTTTCATGCTGTTTTTTCCAAGAAAACAGTTTTATTTGTGACAAAAACACAAAATATACAATATCCCCCAACCCCCCCCCAAAAAAAAATGTAATAAAATTTTGATGTGAAATATTTGGAGACATAATACGGTAAATAGTTCATAACAACGTTGCTTAGGATTAATTTTTTTTTAACAATGACAGTTGAAAAAAACGTCCTGGGAATAATAAATAAATAAATATATATATGACTTATCTTTAACACTTTTATGAATGGGAGAATCCCCTGAGATGTTTTATTCATCGTCATTGCTCAAAAGACAATAATTAATCAAAATCAATGTTGTTCTGAATTATTGATCTATTAAAGGCTCTGAAAAATTTACATCAAAAATTCCACTTAGAACATTTTTACAGGGAAATATTGTATTATTATTTTTTGTCAAGAATTAAACTGTTTTCTTTAAAAAATTAAAAAAAATTAAAATAAAAAAGGCCATAAAAAACATTTTTGCAATGAATGGATCTGAAGTTGATCTAAAGATATTTAAGTGTTGAAAGAAGTTGATCTAAATATATTTAAGTGTTGAGAAAAAATATTAATATATAACATACTGTATTTAACACTATTAGGACCCTTTCGGGTCCCCAGGACCCTTAGTGTGATTTTTTTCAACTGTCATTGATAAAATAATAATGAATATTATTATTAATATTATGAGAAAAAAAAAAAAATCTCCTGAAAATTGAGGGAACCCCTCATGAAACAGTTCTGTAGAGATGAAGTATTCTTGTGATTTTTCCCACACCTACATATATATATATATATATGTATATATACTTATTTAACACTAAAAACTAATAGGACCCTCTTGGGTCCCCAGGACCCTTAGTGTGATTTTTTTCAAATATCATTATTCAAAAAAATAAAGCAACGTTGTTATGAATTAATTCTGTATTTATGTCTCTAAATATTTCACATCAAAATTCCATTTAGAAATTATTTTCGGGTGTTGAACATTTTATATTTTGTTTTTTTGGCATAAATAAAACTGTATTTTTGGGAGAAAATAAAGGCATAAAAAACAGGGGTTTCTTCAACAAAAAGACCATAAAACATTTTAAAAATATATGTATTACTTCGACAGTCTGGATAAAACACTTGATTGTCATCAAACTGAATTTTTGAGAAAAATATATGTGTTTATATATATATATGTATGTATATGTGTTTATATATATATATATATATATATGTATGTATATGTGTTTATATATATATATATATATATATATATATATATATATATATATGTATATACTGTATGTATGTATATACTGTATGTATAGTGTTGGTTTTGAAAATGAAAACAATGGAAATGTCCGCCGCATGCTTGAATTTTTCAGTGTTGTCCTCAGTAGGAAAAGTTGGGACTTCCCTGTTCTAGAGTGTTCTAGAATCAAGCCCCCTTCGGTCTTTATGGTCTACCTCCTCTATCTTTGGCATCCAGGCAGTTCCGTACCGCATCGACCCCGTCGGGTTCCACCAGGCCACTTTGTCAGCCCCGGTCCTCGCTCCAGGAGCCGCCTGGCGAGGCCGATGAATAATTGAGCGCCGCGTTCTGTACTTGAGTGAATTTTAGAGCCGGTTCTAAATGGGGGGGGGGGGGGGGGGGGGGGGGGGGTGCTCAATCATTCATGGCTCGCTCTTCACCTGCTGGGCTTGGGGGCGAGCGCAACGAGCAGTAGAGAGAGAGGAGAGAAGACAAGTAAACGTCTCAATTTGGAGGTCGGGAAATCGCCATGTAAAATCGCTAATGCTAAAAAAAATCGCAAAGCCAGGCTAACCTATTTTGAGTCAATTGCTTTGTTGTCATTTTAACACGGCGACATTACCCAGAGGTACATTGGGTAATACTGCTCTCAGTGCTGCTGGAGTGATCTACAAGTGCCGTGCAATCCAAATACCGTGACATGGCGCCGTTGGATTTTACCTGGATCGGTAGGACTGGAGGGATTCGGTGGGTGTATCGGATTCAGGACCCATTCCTAATGGTTAGGTCGGAGAAGTACCTGGACCAGGGGCGCTCAAATGTTATCCACTGAGGGCCACAGACTGACCCATCAAGGGACGTGGGGGCCATTTTGGTAGTTTTCAAAGCTCGCAAAACACTCGTCCCTCCAAGTGCCGCCATAAGGACCAACATTGAAATACAGTAGCGCAGTAGGCCTAAGTATTAATTAAAACAAGTACATTCAATTTTTGGGCCACGCTAACATTACACTCAGTTTGAACAGTGACACCGTGTTCAAATATAGGAAAATAATAAATATATACGTACATACGTATATACACATATATACATACATTTATATACATATATATATACATACATATACATATACACACATATATACATAAATACAAACATATATACACATACATACATAAATATATACATACATACATTTCCTACCGCTTATTCCCTTTTGGGGTTGCTACAATCGGGCGGAAGGCGTTGTACACCCTGGACAAGTCGCCACCTCATCACAGGGCCAAAACAGATAGAGAGAAAACATTCACACACTAGGGACCATTTAGTGTTGCTAATCAACCTATCCCCAGGTGCATGTCTTTGTAAGTGGGAGGGGCCTATCCCCAGGTGTATGTCTTTGGAGGTGGGAGGGGTCTATCCCCAGGTGCATGTCTTTGGAGGTGGGAGGGGCCTATCCCCAAGTGCATGTCTTTGGAGGTGGGAGGGGCCTATCCCCAGGTGCATGTCTTTGGAGGTGGGAGGAGCCTATCCCCGGGTGTATGTCTTTGGAGGTGGGAGGGGCCTATACCCAGGTGCATGTCTTTGTAAGTGGGAGGGGCCTATCCCCAGGTGTATGTCTTTGGAGGTGGGAGGGGTCTATCCCCAGGTGCATGTCTTTGGAGGTGGGAGGGGCCTATCCCCAAGTGCATGTCTTTGGAGGTGGGAGGGGCCTATCCCCGGGTGTATGTCTTTGGAGGTGGGAGGGGCCTATCCCCGGGGGCATGTCTTTGTAAGTGGGAGGGGCCTATCCCCAGGTGCATGTCTTTGTCAGTGGGAGGGGTCTATCCCCAGGTGCATGTCTTTGGAGGTGGGAGGGGCCTATCCCCGGGTGCATGTCTTTAGAGGTGGGAGGGGCCTATCCCCAGGGTGTATGTCTTTGAAGGTGGGAGGGGCCTATCCCCAGGTGCATGTCTTTGGAAGTGGGAGGGGCCTATCCCCGGGTGCATGTCTTTGGAGGTGGGAGGGGCCTATCCCCGGGTGCATGTCTTTGAAGGTGGGAGGGGCCTATCCCCGGGTGCATGTCTTTGGAAGTGGGAGGGGCCTATCCCCGGGTGTACGTCTTTGGCGGTGGGAGGAGACTCACTCAGGACCTTCGTATTGTGAGGCAGACACACTAACCCCTCTACCACCGTGCTGCCCACACACATATGTACACATACACATAAATAAATACATTTATATAAATATATGTATAATTTGAATAATCAATTTATAATGAAATCGTAGACCTTGAATGGTAATGGAAAAGGTTCCCACCCCCTCAAACGTCCACTGTAGAGGACGCTGGTGATGTCAGGGTGGAGTACATCTGTGACTGAAAGACTTGGATTGTTTTGTGATTGATATTGTGTGTGTGTGTGTGTGTGTGTGTGGAGGGGGGTGGGGGGGGGCGTGTCTAACACTCGGGCTCTCACTTCTTGATCTTTGCTATTTTTCCGCCGTGTGTGTTAACAAAGTTACCCGAGCTCCACTGGAGAGGGGGGCCATCCCGGAGCGGGACTCCGGTTTCCCCTCAACGTGCCTCCTGGAGAACTGAATCCACTTGATGTCACTTTGCCTCGGGGGGGGCCGGGGGTCTAACAATGGACCGCTTGTGTTGTTCATTTGTGTGGAGCGCCGTGAGCAGATGTGCTCCAGAAGAAACGACCACGGCGGAGCAGGGGGTGTTTGAATAAACGATGTGAAGAAGATTGTGCACACCCACTACATTGGAGAAGAATCAATCAATCAATCAATCAATGTTTACTTATATAGCCCTAAATCACTAGTGTCTCAAAGGGCTGCACAAACCACCACGACATCCTCGGTAGGCCCACATAAGGGCAAGGAAAACTCACACCCAGTGGGACATCGGTGACAATGATGACCCAGTGGGACGTCGGTGACAATAATGACTATGAGAACCTTGGAGAGGAGGAAAGCAATGGATGTCGAGCGGGTCTAACATGATACTGTGAAAGTTCAATCCACAATGGATCCAACACAGTCGCGAGAGTCCAGTCCAAAGCGGATCCAACACAGCAGCGAGAGTCCCGTTCACAGCGGAGCCAGCAGGAAACCATCCCAAGCGGAGGCGGATCAGCAGCGCAGAGATGTCCCCAGCCGATACACAGGCAAGCAGTACATGGCCACCGGATCGGACCGGACCCCCTCCACAAGGGAGAGTGGGACATAGAAGAAAAAGAAAAGAAACGGCAGAAACGGCAGATCAACTGGTCCGCAGATATATAATACTTAATAAAGTCTTTAAGTGAAGGTGCAAACATAAGTAATATGTTTAATCAAGTGTAAGAAAGTAGTGCAAAGTGTGAAAATGCAAGGGAAACCTGAAAAGAACTAATTTCTGCAGTGCTCTAAAGGGTGAGCATGTCTACTTGACAACCTTGAGACCTCCGATTTCGGGAGTTGGGGGGTGTGGTTGGGGCGGGGGCGTGGTTAAGAGTGGAGGAGTATATTTACAGCTAGAATTCACCAAGTCAAGTATCCATCCATCCATCCATTTCCTACCACTTATTCCCTTTGGGGTCGCGGAGGGCGCTGGCGCCTATCTCAGCTACAATCGGGCGGAAGGCGTGCTACACCCTGGACAAGTCGCCCACTCAATGCAGGGCCAACAGAGATAGACAACATTCACGCTCACATTAACACACAATTCAAATATTTCATATATATATATTAGGGCTGGGCAACGATTCATAAATAGACAGACAACACATATACTCCGCTGCTTCACAGGCCGCTGGATGTAGCCGGCAAAGTATTCCCATGCTAGCTAGCCGGTCTAGCAAGCACGCCTCATTCAGTCCAAAACGGCCCGATCTATCCACATCCAGAATTGTCTGGCGGTCGTAAGTGATCCCGGAGTGACCACGCTGTAAGTCAGCCATGACATTTGCAGAATTGTCCGGTATTTGTGCAAAATGTTCCATCTTTACCAATAGCCCCTCCACGCCGGGCGACGCCATCTTGTTAAGAAAAGGCGTTAACAAAATAAAAGCATGTAAACAACATAAACAAATGTGCGATAAAATAATTGTCAGCGTTAATAGATTGATAAGTTAACTCGTAATTAACGCATTAATTTGCCCACCCCTAATATATATATATATGTAGGTGTAGGAAAAATCACAAGACTACTTCATCTCTACAGAACTGTTTCATGAGGGGTTCCCTCAATCATCAGGAGATTTTAATGTTAGCATTCACATACAATGGTTTGTATAAGGCACAGAGTGGGTGGGTACAGGCAGGCGTAGGGGCGTGGTGATAGGCTCATGTGTTACCTCGGAGGTGTTTCCGTCTGTGGCGGCATGTTGAAATGATTTCACTTCGCTTGTTGAGGGATGACAGGTCTGGATGATATATAATAAACAGTTTCTCTTTTAAGCATAGGTTGCATCGTTTATTACTAGTGTTGTAAGGTGTGCTGGATGTAAGAATATGCCACATTATTGTCTTTGAGGTTCCAAATGTGCTTGCTGAGTTCTGTAGAATTCCGCAAAGTCTGGTTTCTAAAGGAGGCCTTGTGATTATTCCATCTTGTTTTGAACGCTCCTTCGGTTAATCCTACGTACGTGTCGGATGTGTTAATGTCCTTGCGTGTTACCTTTGCTTGGTAAACGACTGATGTTTGTAAGCACCCCCCGTTGAGAGGGCAATCAGGTTTCTTGCGACAGTTACATTCCTTATTGGTTTCAGAGTTGTTTAGTCTGGGGGTGGGCAGTCCTTTTGCAATTGCTTTGTTGTGGTTTGAAATGATTTGTTGTATGTTATTCATACAGCTGTAGCTCAATTTAATGTTGTTCTTGTTGAATATTTTTCTTAGGGTGTTGCCTTTGGGGAAGTGTTTGTCGATCAGAGTGAGGAACTTGCGGCCGATGTTGGTTGAGACGTTTTTGCTGAATGGGGGGTTGTACCAGATGATGTTGTTTCGTTTTCTGCTCTTTTTTGGTTGGTTTCCTGGCGTGGGTTCATAGGTGAGGGTGAAGTGGTATCCGCTTTCATCAAGTGCTTTCTGGTACGGGGGGGTTGCTTGGTCGAATTCAGCTTTGCTAGATGACAGCATCAACAGCCTTTTATTAATTCCGGTGGGTATTCTTTTCGTGACGGTGGGTGGGTGGTATATATATATATATATATATATATATATATATATATATATATATATATATATATATAGGAAATAATTGAATTTTGGTGAATTCTAGTAATTTATATTATTTATACATTTTTATTTACACACATTAATTATTTCCAAACGGTGTTTGTAACAAGGCAGTAAAACGGCTGATCAAACAAAACAGCTTGCTGCGGGGTCGTTCTCAAAGGAAGGCAGACGGACTACTCGGGAGGGACATTGCATTTAGGTAAAAACATGATTTAATTTTAACTAAAAAAATATACAAACAAAAATGGCTCACAGCGGAGGCATAACTTGGGCTAAAGAACAAAGCTAACGCATAAACAGACTAAGAACGTAAACCAAACAAAACTTACTTGGCATGGCATGAAGCACGAAACTATGGCAAGGCATGAAACAAGTCAGCACAGGGCGACTGACTGGCAAAGACGAGCTTAACTACTGCCTCTGATTAGTGCTCGGGAAGCAGGTGAGCAGGCATTTTGTCCACCAGAGACAGGTGGACAAAATGAGTAACCAAGGAAACCAAACAAGGGAGTGGAAAAAAACAGGAACTTAAAGAGTCCAAAGGACAAACAGCACATGGCCAAACAAAAACATGATCAACAGACATGACATTTGATTTATTATTGGTTAGCTTCAGAATAATAATGTTATTAAAAAGAATAAGAGACTTATTATACTCTAAAAATTTTGGTCTTACTTAAAAATGCACACATTTAGTTGTATTCAGTGTTAAAAAATATGATATGGCTCTCAAGGAAATACATTTTGAAATATTTGGCTTTCATGGCTCTCTCAGCCAAAAAGGTTCCCGACCCCTGCATTAGTTATTTCCAAAGGCTGTTTGTAACAAGGTAGTAAAACGGCGGATAAAACAAAACAGAAGTCATGGTCATGGACTCATGAGCTGCAGAAGCTAGCTCTCCAATCAAATAATTTCCTGCAGTGCTCTAAAGGGTGAGCGTGTCTAAGGTGGCGTGGTATGAATGATGGAGGGGTACAAGCGCCCTGCACAATCAACCAAATTTTCCATATATTGCCAGCAGATAAATATGTTGCAAAATGAGTTATTTACCCAGAAATATTTTGAAAATGTTTGATTGATTGATACTTTTATTAGTAGATTGCACAGTTCAGTACATATTCCGTACAATTGACCACTAAATGGTAACACCCCAATAAGTTTTTCAACTTAAGTCCAGGTTAATCAATTCATGGTAATGTTACATGCCTTAATTGTTTCCAAACGGTGTTTGTAACAAGGCAGTAAAACGGCTAATCAAACAAAACAGAAGTCATTGTCATGGACCCACGAGCAGCAGAAGGAAGCTCTCCAATCAAATTATTTTCTGCAGTGCTCTAAAGCAGTAGTGCCCAACCGCCAGGCCGCAGAAAAATATTTTATTATTACAAATGTTTTTATTATTAAATCAACATAAAAAACACAAGATACACTTACAATTAGTGCACCCTCCAAAAAAACCTTCCTTTTTCATGACAAAAAAAAATAATATGAAAGAATCCTCCCTCCCACTAAGCCGCGGGACAAATTATCAAGCGTTGACCGGTCCGCGGCTACAAAAAGCTTGCCCTAAATCACATGTGTCTCAAAGGGCTGCACAAGCCACAACGACATCTCCATTAGATGCAATGTTATTGGGACCATGGTTTATGTCATCACTGGTTCACACCTCCTCATATGGAAGATACTTTTGCTTCTTCATGTCTCAAGAAGGCTTGAAAAATACAACACACACACACACACACACGCACCTGTGTAAAGTCACCTGTGCACAATTAAGCCAAGTATGAGCCATCAAGCCGCTTCCTGTCACACAAACACAGAGCTGCACGCAAGACGGGTGGGCCACCATGGCCCCCACACCCCCTCTCCAGGACCCCCGCCGTCTGGCGTGTGTGTGCAGTGATGACATAATGGCGGGATCGTGGACAGGAAGCGGGCGCCGTGCGTTCATGACCACACGCAGGATAATAATAAAACAAATTAAAGCTGCAAGCAGTGATGGACGGGACTGACTTTTGCTGGTGTTTCCTGCTTTTACTCATTCAACATATCTTTACCCGCACATTACCTACCTTCTCTGTATCCTGGAGTCACATTGGTGCCTCCTTCTTTCACCCAGTCAACATATCTTTATCCGCACATTACCTACCTTCTCTGCATCCTGGGGTCACACTGGTGCCTCCTTCTTTCACCCAGTCAACATATCTTTACCCACACAGTACCTACCTTCTCTGCATCCTGGAGTCACACTGGTGCTTCTTTCTGTCACCCATACATGCTGGTGCTTCCTGTCATCACCCAGTCAACATATCTTTATCCGCACATTACCTACCTTCTCTGCATCCTGGGGTCACACTGGTGCCTCCTTCTTTCACCCAGTCAACATATCTTTATCCACACATTACCTACCTTCTCTGCATCCTGGGGTCACACTGGTGCCTCCTTCTTTCACCCAGTCAACATATCTTTACCCACACAGTACCTACCTTCTCTGCATCCTGGAGTCACACTGGTGCTTCTTTCTGTCACCCATACATGCTGGTGCTTCCTGTCATCACCCAGTCAACATATCTTTACCTGCACATTACCTACCTTCTCGGTATACTGGGGTCACACTGGTGCCTCCTTCTTTCACCCAGTCAACATATCTTTATCCGCACATTACCTACCTTCTCTGCATCCTGGGGTCACACTGGTGCCTCCTTCTTTCACCCAGTCAACATATCTTTACCCACACAGTACCTACCTTCTCTGCATCCTGGAGTCACACTGGTGCTTCTTTCTGTCACCCATACATGCTGGTGCTTCCTGTCATCACCCAGTCAACATATCTTTACCTGCACATTACCTACCTTCTCTGTATACTGGAGTCAAACTGGTGCCTCCTTCTTTCACCTAGTCAACATATCTTTACCTGCACATTACCTACCTTCTCTGTATCCTGGAGTCAAACTGGTGCCTCCTTCTTTCACCTAGTCAACATATCTTTACCTGCACATTACCTACCTTCTCTGCATCCTGGGGTCACACTGGTGCTTCTTTCTGTCACCCATACATGCTGGTGCTTCCTGTCATCACCCAGACAACATATCTTTACCCGCACATTACCTACCTTCTCTGTATCCTGGGGTCACACAGGTGCCTCCTTCTTTCACCCAGTCAACATATCTTTACCCGCACATTACATACCTTCTCTGCATCCTGGGGTCACTGGTGCTTCTTTCTGTCACCCATACATGCTGGTGCTTCCTGCCATCACCCAGACAACATATCTTTACCTGCACTTTACCTACCTTCTCTGTATACTGGAGTCAAACTGGCGCCTCCTTCTTTCACCTAGTCAACATATCTTTACCCGCACATTACCTACCTTCTCTGTATCCTGGGGTCACACAGGTGCCTCCTTCTTTCACCCAGTCAACATATCTTTACCCACACAGTACTTACCTTCTCTGCATCCTGGGGTCACACTGGTGCTTCTTTCTGTCACCCATACATGCTGGTGCTTCCTGTCATCACCCAGACAACATATCTTTACCTGCACATTACCTACCTTCTCTGTATCCTGGGGTCACACTGGTGCCTCCTTCTGTCACCCATACATGCTGGTGCTTCCTGCCATCACCCAGACAAAATATCTTTACCTGCACATTACCTACCTTCTCTGCATCCCGGGGTCACATACGTGCCTCCTTCTTTAACCCAGTCAACATATCTTTACCCGCACATTACCTACCTTCTCTGCATCCTGGGGTCACACTGGTGCTTCTTTCTGTCACCCATACATGCTGGTGCTTCCTGCCATCACCCAGACCACATATCTTTACCTGCACTTTACCTACCTTCTCTGTATCCTGGTGTCAAACTGCTGCCTCCTTCTTTCACCCAGTCAACATATCTTTACCCGCACATTACCTACCTTCTCTGTATCCTGGAGTCAAACTGCTGCCTCCTTCTTTCACCCAGTCAACATATCTTTACCCGCACATTACCTACCTTCTCTGTATCCTGGAGTCACACTGCTGCCTCCTTCTTTCACCCAGTCAACATATCTTTACCCGCACATTACCTACCTTCTCTGTATCCTGGTGTCAAACTGGTGCCTCCTTCTTTCACCCAGTCAACATATCTTTACCCGCACAGTACTTACCTTCTCTGCATTGTGTGGTCACGCTGGTGCTTCCTGCTTTTAAGCGGCCATCTTGAGACGGCAGCAGCGCAGCAGCGTCAGCGTAGCGGTTCTTTGAAGGCTCGTAAAATCAAAACTGGAGCAGTTATTAAAACTCTTTTCTCAACTTTTAATCAAAAGGGTTCAATCTCTCTCCTGTGCGAGTTTGAAGCCGAGACAACAAACGCGCTCAGAGGAGATAATGTTTGAAAAAAGGTAACGGGTTTTTACAAAACGTTTGTTTTGAAGGGGTAATTGCCAACTTCCTGTTGATTTTTGCTGAAGGATGTCAATGAATGAAATGTAGGTCTAAGTGGGACCTACATGGAGATTTTTGTTTCATGTCTCTACGACATTCCTACCGGGAGTTACAAGCAGTTTTGGCTGTGTTTTCTTCCTAGGAGCAGTTTTGTCTGTTTTATTCCTAGGGGGCGCTAGAGCGCAATTTTGAGTTTTGGGGTTTGTTTTTTATATTAGATCGCAATTTTCGCCAGTCCTGATGTGTGTGTCCAGTTTGGTGAGTTTTGAAGCATTTTAAGGAAGTCAAATTACAGCTCAAAGAGGCAAAAATGACATTTTTTTAAGAAACTTTTGTTTTAAAGGTTTTTTTTGCCAACTTCCTGTTGATTTTTGCTGAAGGAGGTCAGTGTATGAAATCTAGGTCTAAGTCAGACCTACATAAAGGTTTTTGTTTCATTTCTCTACGACATTTCGAACGGAAGTTACAAGCAGTTTTGTCTGGGTTTTCTTCCTAGGAGCAGTTTTGTTTGTTTTATTCCTGGGGTCAAATTACAGCTGAAAGAGGCAAAAATTTAATTTTTTAGGAAACTTTTGTTTTGAAGGGGTTTTTGCCAACTTCCTGTTGATTTTTGCTGAAGGAGGTCAGTGTATTAAATCTAGGTCTAAGTCAGACCTACATAGAGGTTTTTGTTTCATTTCTCCACGACATTTCGAACGGACGTTACAAGCAGTCTTGTATGTGTTTTTTCCTAGGGGGCGCTAGAGCGCAATTTTGAGTTTTGGTTTGTTGATTAGATGGCAATTTTTGCCAATCCTGATGTGTGTGTTAAATTTGGTGAGTTTTGAAGCATGTTAAGGAGGTCAAATTACAGCTCAAAGAGGCGGTGGTATAATAATAATAAAAGCTTAGAAATACAATAGGGTCCTCTGTCCCAAAGGGACATTCAGTCCCTAAAAAGAAAAATGCCGCCCAGCACCCATATGTGTTGTGGTCCGAGGGCCCAACATGTTTGAGGGCCCA
>NC_084618.1:10196391-10238891 GCF_033978795.1 Nerophis ophidion | reverse complement strand
GGCATCCACATCATAGCGGGGGACTTTAATCATGTCGACCTGAAAAAAGTGCTCCCCAAACTTCACCAGCATGTGAAGTGTGCTACGAGGGGAGCTAACACACTGGACAAAGTCTATTCCAACATAAAAAAAGGATATAGAGCCAAACAACTTCCCCAATTAGGCAAGTCTGACCACATATCCCTGCTCCTTTTGCCAGCTTACACACCAATAAGAAAAAGTGCTCCTATCACAACCAAAACGGTCAAAACATGGCCGGAGGGAGCCATGGAACAGCTGCAGGACTGCTTTGATACAACAGACTGGTCAGTTTTTGAAAACCCAGACTTGGAGCAGTACACAGAAGCAGTCCTGGGGTACATCAAACACTGCATAGACACTGTCACAGTGGACAAGCTTATCCGAGTCTACCCCAACAGGAAGCACTGGATGACAAAAACAGTCCAGGGCTTACTCAAAGAGAGAGACAGTGCCTTCAAAGCGCAGGACCTGGCACTCTACAGTGCTGCCAGAGCCAACCTGAAGAGAGGCATCAGAGAGGCAAAAGCCGAACATAGGAGGAAAATGGAAGCCCACCTGCAGAGCAACAACACCAAGGAGGTATGGAAAGGAATAAAAGACATGACCAACTTCAGACCCAGTAACCCTTCGGCTGACGGCGACGCCTCTCGAGCGGGGGAGTTAAACAGCTTCTTCGCCCGATTTGAGAGAAAAACACCTGCAGCCGTCACAACAGTTCCACCCAACACCCACAGCAGCTGCACCCTTATACTGGAGGAGCATGAGGTGAGACGCACGCTGAAGGCAGTGAACCCGAGGAAGGCTACGGGCCCAGATGGAGTCCCGGGACAGGTACTAAGAGACTGTGCAGACCAGCTGGCCGGAGTATTTACGAAGATCTTCACCCAGTCCCTCTCCCAGGCCGTCATCCCATCATGCCTGAAGACCTCCACAATAATCCCGGTGCTGAAGAAGAACTCTGTCAGATGTCTGAATGACTACCGTCCAGTTGCACTTACACCTATAGCTATGAAGTGCTTCGAGAAGCTGGTACGGACCCATATCACCTCAGTCCTCCCTCCCGAGCTCGACCCACACCAGTTTGCCTACAGAGCCAACAGGTCCACAGAGGACGCCATCGCCACAGCCCTACACTCCTCCCTGGGTCACCTGGAGACGGGGGGAAGCTACGTGCGGCTGCTTTTTGTGGATTATAGCTCAGCATTTAACACCATTATTCCTGATAGACTGGTGTCCAAACTGTCAGACCTGGGTCTCTCGAACTCCATCTGCATGTGGATTAAGGACTTCTTATCCAACCGCCCCCAGAGGGTGCAGTTGGGTCGCCGCATGTCATCAAGCCTGCACCTCAGTACCGGCTCTCCACAAGGCTGCGTGCTGAGCCCCCTTCTCTACTCCATCTACACATACGACTGCACACCTGCCCACTCCAGCAACTCCATCATCAAATTTGCGGATGACACCACCGTAGTGGGGCTCATCTCGGAGGGAGACGAGGCTGCATATCGGGATGAGGTGGAGAAGCTGTCGGATTGGTGCAAAGTCAACAACCTGGCCCTGAACACCTCCAAGACCAAGGAGCTGGTCATAGACTTCAGGAGGAAAAAAACGGACATCCTGCCCCTGATCATCAGTGGTGACTGTGTGGAGAGGGTCTCCGACTTCCGCTCCCTGGGAGTCCACCTGGCCGACGACCTATCCTGGAGCACCAACACCACGGCTACCATCAAGAAGGCACACCAGAGACTGCACTTCCTGAGAATACTCAGGAACAACCACCTCTCACAGGAACTGCTGGTGTCCTTCTACCGGTGCTCCATTGAGAGCATCCTGACCTACTGCATCTGCGTGTGGTTCAGCAGCTGCACGGCCGCAGAGAGAACGGCGCTCCAGAGAGTCATAAAGACCGCCCAGAAGTTAATCGGATGCCCCCTCCCCCCCCTGGCTGACCTGTACAGCTCCCGCTGTCTCAGGAAAGCACAGAGCATCCTGAAAGACCCATTCCACCCCGGGCACAGCCACCTGGAACTGCTACCCTCAGGCAGACGCTACAGGGTGCTAAAAGCGAGCACCAATAGACTAAAAAATAGCTTTTACCCAAGAGCCATAGTAGCATTAAACAGGCACTGAGTGTCCATATGTCCATCATGTCCTCATGTGTAATGTTTAAATGTTTTTCTATTTTTTTGGACTACAATGTGAAATAATGTTTTATGTATGTGTACATAGATACATCTGTCATCTCTATCTTTTTTTTTTTTATTTATTTTTTATTTATTTATTTATTTTTTTTAATTTATACTACCATATTGTATATGCACCTTAGGAGGAGCTGCTCCAATTTCGTTGTTCTTTGAACCTGTTCATTGCAATAATGACAATAAAACTCTATTCTATTCTATTCATAGACGCCCCTGCTTATTTCAGCAAGACAATGCCAAGCCACATTCAGCACGTTTTACGACAGCGTGGCTTGGTAAAAAAAAAGTGTGCGGGTACTTTCCTGGCCCGCCTGCAGTCCAGACTTGTCTCCCATCAAAAATGTGTGGTGCTGTAAAAGTTTGTTGTTGACGAACCCCAAGATGCAGGGAAGGAGGGATGCATTATGCAAGAGAACATGATTTGATTTAAAACAGTAAGACAAAAAACAAACAAAGGGTACAAAGAAAAAGCACGCACGTGGGCGGATAACAAACTAAGGGAGCTAGCATGGGAGCTAGAAAACAAAAAGGAACTTAGCATGGAAGCGAGCTGAATCGAGCAGGAAACAGAAGTCGTGCATGTAATATAAAAACAAACTTGGAAGCAGGGAACAAAAGGCAGTAAGCTAAAAACCGCAATTAAACATAGCTTACCGCAGCGCTGCATAGACAAGACAAGATACGACACGACAGGAGCGATAATTCATGACAAAAGCAACATGCAATACGTGACATCGACAAGACATACAAGAATCCAGCATTGACTGGAAGAAAAAGCAGGTACAAATGGAAACAGGCTGATTGACACCAGGTGTGGCCAGGTGCCTGAGGGGAAACCAAGCACTCAGGAAGCTGAACCAAAATAAGAGTGCTGACAGGAACTAAGGACAGGAAATACTAAACACACAGAGGAAAAACAAAAACACAAACAAACTGTCAGTGGCAAGCCTGACAGGCGCATTATGAAGTGTAAAATACGACAGCGGGTACCCTCGACTGTTGAAGGACTGAAGCTCTACATAAAACGAAAATGGGAAAGAATTGCACTTTCAAAGCTTCAACAATTATTTTCCTCAGTTCCCAAACGTTTATAGAGTGTTGTTAAAAGACGCCCCTGCTTATTTCAGCAAGACAATGCCAAGCCAAATTCAGCACGTGTTACAACAGCGTGGCTTTTTAAAAAAAAGAGTGCGGGTACTTTTCTGGCCCGCCTGCAGTCCAGACCTGTCTCCCATTGAAAATGTGTGCCGTTTAATGAAGCGTAAAATAGGACAGTCGTTTACTGTTGAACGACTGAAGCTTTACATAAAACAAGAATGGGAAATAATTCCACTTTCGAAGCTTCAACAATGAGTTTCCTCAGTTCCCAAACGTTTATGGAGTGCTGTTAAAAGAAAAGGTGATGTAACACAGTGGTGAACATGCCCTTTCCCAACTACTTTGGCACGTGTTGCAGCCAGGAAATTCTAAGTTAATTATTATTTGCAAAAAAAAATAAAGTTTATGAGTTTGAACATGAAATATGTTGTCTTTGTAGCATATTCAACTGAATATGGCTTGAAAAGGATTCACAAATCATTGTATTATTTTTATATTTACATCCAACACAATTTCCCAACTCATATGGAAACAGGGTTTGTATTTTAGAACCATTTATAACGGCACAAACTTGCCAATTTTAGCAGGAAAAAATGGGGCTAAGTTGATAAAAGATTCCAGTGCACACTAACTGTGTACTACTACTAACACACCAGCTGCACACTGACTACTCTCAAGCCTACACTCCTGTTTATTCTCTACTTTCTTCCGTAACACTGCGGTGGTGTTTTAATCACCGTGTTGGGCGACCTCGCTTCCTGGCCGCGAACACGCTCCTAAACTTTCGACTAAGCGTGCGAGCGATTTTGGAGGAATTATTCCTGAAACAAAAGACCTTCAATAAAACATCGGCAACTTGTTCCCAGTGGCTGCTGTGTTGTTGCTTCATGAATAAATGACAGCCCTGTTTACCTCCTGCTCATTACACGCACACACACACACACACACACACACACACACACACACACACACACACACACACACACACACACACAACTTTCCTCCAAACATAGACAAAGTAGCACACGGGCCAGAGGAGCTCGTTAATAATTAAAATGGCGCTGAGTGACGGCGTGCAAACCCCGAAAAAGTCAAGCAGTAATTATTCACCGCCCACGGTGACAGAAGGGGGGGGGGCAAAGGTCATGTAGTTTAGAATTTGGCGAGTTAATGAGGTCAATTAAAGGCCTACTGAAATGAGATGTTCTTATTTAAACGGGGATAGCAGCTCCATTCTATGTGTCATACTTGATCATTTCGCCATATTTTTGCTGAAAGGATTTAGTAGAGAACATTGACGATAAAGTTTGGTCGCTAATAAAAAAGCCTTGCCTGTACCGGAAGTAGCAGACGATGTGCGCTTGACATCACGGGTTGTGGAGCTCCTCACATCGGAACATTTTTTACAATCATGGCCACCAGCAGCGAGAGCGATTCGGACCGAGAAAGCGACGATTCCCCCATTAATTTGAGCGAGGATGAAAGATTCGTGGATGAGGAAAGTGAGAGTGGAAAGACTATACAGTTGGAGCGATTCAGATGTTATTAGACACATTTACTAGGATAATTCTGGAAAATAAAAAAGCCTTGCCTGTACCGGAAGTAGCAGACGATGTGCGCGTGACGTCACGGGTTGTGGAGCTCCTCACATCTGAACATTGTTTACAATCATGGCCACCAGCAGCCAGAGCAATTCGGACCGAGAAAGCGACGATTCCCCCATTAATTTGAGTGAGGATGAAAGATTCGTGGATGAGGAAAGAGAGAGTGAAGGACTAGAAATGTTTTGATGCATGAGTTGTCACCCCAAGATGCTGCAGGACTCGTACAAGGCAGCATTGCAGGTAGGAGCTTGTTTTAATATAAAAATGACAAAAGAACACTGAAAAAAAGGCAAAGAACAGGAAGCTAATGCTAATAGTTAGCAAGCATCGGGTACAAAGTCTAAGAGAAACGACGTGCAGAGCGCACGCGAAGCTAAGACGTGACTTAGCAAGGTAAATACAAAGCAGAGTAACAAACGTGACTTGTTGCGTACCGCAAACGATGAACCAAGACCGAACAAAGGGAGGAGGCAGGTTTAAATACAGAAACAAACAATTACCACAGGTGTGTGTAAAATGAGGAACCATGGTAACTGAACAAACAAGGAAGTGCTCAAACAAACGGATCGGAAGAGTCCAAAAATAAACAAAACACACAAAAGGACTCAAGAACTAAAACTGTGTCAGATCCGGGAGGCGGATCGTGACAAGAAAAAAAAAAAACCGAGGGCATTGGGAGTGATTCAGATGTTATTAGACAAATTTACTAGGATCATTCTGGAAAATCCCTTATCTGCTTATTGTGTTACTAGTGTTTTAGTGAGATTATATGGTCGTACTTGAAAGTCGGCGGGGTGTGGTGACCGCCAGTGTCTCTGAGGGAAGCCACGTTTCTCGACCAGGCAAGACAGCCGGGCTAAAATAAAAAAATTAAAAAAATCCACGGTGTAAGCATCCGACGGTCGGGGGCGGCCGGTGCGTGGAGGCAAGAGAGCCCGCAGCTGCAGGAAGAACGATGCAAACTCTCCGCTCATGTCTACGGTAAGAGCCGACTTAATACCACCATGTTCGCTTGACCGCTCTGTTTCATAGTAAAGCTTCACCGTCAGCTTTCGGGAATGTAAACAAGGAAACACCGGCTGTGTTTTTTTGTTGCTGAAGGCGGCCGCAATACACCGCTTCCCACCTACAGCTTTCTTCTTTGACGTCTCCATTATTCATTGAACAAATTGCAAAAGATTCAGCAACACAGATGTCCAGAATACTGTGTAATTATGCGTTTAAAGCAGACGACTTATAGCTGGGATCGGTGCTGGATCAAAATATTATTGTGTTACTAGTGTTTTAGTGAGATTATATGGTCGTACTTGAAAGTCGGAGGGGTGTGGTGACCGCCAGTGTCTCTGAGGGAAGCCACGTTTCTCGACCAGGCAAGACAGCCGGGCTGAGATAAAAAGAAAAAATTCACGGTGTAAGCATCCGACGGTCGGGGGCGGCCGGTGGGAGGAGCCAAGAGAGCCCGCAGCTGCAGGAAGAACGACGCAAACTCTCCGCTCATGTCTACGGTAAGAGCCGACTTAATACCACCATTTTCTCACCGAAACCTGCCGGTTGACATGTGGTAGGGAACCATGTTGGCTTGACCGCTCTGTTCCATAGTAAAGCTTCACCGTCATCTTTCGGGAATGTAAACAAGGAAACACCGGCTGTGTTTTTGTTGTTGCTAAAGGCGGCCGCAATACACCTCTTCCCACCTACATCTTTCTTCTTTGACGTCTCCATTATTAATTGAACAAATTGCAAAAGATTCAGCAACACAGATGTCCAGAATACTGTGGAATTATGCAATTAAAATATCTGCTACAATCCGTGACGTCACGCGCACGCGTCATCAAACCGGCGTTTTCAACAGGATAATTTGCACGAAATTTAAAATTGCAATTTAGTAAACTATTGGCATGTGTTGCAAAGTTAATATTTCATCATTGATATATAAACTGTCAGACTGCGTGGTCGCTAGTAGTGGCTTTCAGTAGGCCTTTAAGTTTTGGGGCGGGGGGGGTTCTTTTTCGCCCAATGACCAAGTCTGGACCAGGTCATGTGACTGTGACTCCACCCCCCACAGGATGGTTGGAGGCATCCGTGGACACCTCATTAGGCACACCTGCACAGTCACGATAAAACTGTTTTTTTTTTTTATTCGTCCATCCGACACTTTTTTGGTGACGTTTTTCATCAAAAAATCGATTCACATCCGAATGGCAATTCTTATTCCTTTTTTTAGTCCTTTTTTATTTCCAAGCGGCTCGTCGTTTTCAAAGATTAATTCTTTTTCAAAAATCGACCGCTTGTCTCATTATTTCATTCTTATCTTATTCTAAAGTGATTTAGAATTAAAAAAAATAGATTATTATTTTTATTTAATTCCTTTTTTTATATTTTAAATCGATTTACAATTTTCCAAAATACATTAAAAATAATTAGATTTACATCCAAATCGTGAGACTTATTTTATTCTTTAAAGAAAAAAAAAATTCCAAATAGATTTAAAAACAAAATGATTTAAGTCTAATTCCCAATTCTCATTCTTATTTATTTCTAAGTCGATTCATAATTTTCCAAAATAGATTAAAAATAATTAGATTAACATCCGAATCGCAATTCTTATTCCTTTTTTTAGTCCTTTTTTACTCCAAAGCGGCTCATCATTTTCAACTATTGATTATTTTTCAAAATCATTCGCTACTGTCATTTTTATTTCATTATCTTTTTCTAAAGTGATTTATCATTTTCAAAAATATATTCATAAAAAATGGATTCGCATCCAAATTGCGCTTATTATTTTTTGTTTTATTCCTTTTTTTTTCTAAATCGATTTAAAAATTTTAAAAATACATTAAAAATAATTCGATTTACATCCAAATTGTGAGTCTTATTTGATTCTTTAAAAAAAAAAAAATTACAAAGAGATTTAAAAACAAAATGATTCACATCTGATTCCCAATTCTCATTCCTATTTATTTCTAAGTCGATTCATAATTTTCCAAAATAGATTAAAAATAATTAGATTAACATCCCAATCGGAATTCTTATTACATTGTTTAGTCCTTTTTTACTCATCGATTGATTTTTTTTCAAAATCATTCGCTATTCTGATCTTTTTCTAAAGTGATTTATCATTTTCAAAAATATATTCATAAAAAATGGATTCACATCCAAATTGCGCTTATTATTTTCTATTTTATTCCTTTTTTTTTTCTAAATCGATTTAAAAATGACAAAAATAGATTGAAAATAATTTGATTCACATCCAAATCGTGAGTCTTATTTCATTCTTCAAAAAATTAATAATTTTCTAAATAGATTTAAAAACAATCGATTCACGTCCGATTCCCAATTCTAATTCTCATTTTATTCTAATTTAATTAATAATTTTCCAATAGAGATTAAAAATAGAAATTCCAAAATAGATTAAAAATAATTAGATTCACATCAGTCGTGATTATTTTATTCAGATTTTATTCTTTGAAAGAAAATAATATTTTTTCAAAAAGATTTAAAAACAATTGATTCACGTCCAACTCGCGATTCTCATTCTTATTTTATTCTAAATCGATTTATAATTTTCCAAAATACTTTTTTTTATAATGCTTCAAATCCAAATCGCGCTTACTTTTTTAATTCCCTTTTTTATTCTAAATTGATTTAAAATTTTCAAAAATATAATAAAAATAATTAGATTCACATTCAAATTGTGATTCATATATTATTCTTTATAAAAAAAATTATAATTTTCCAAATAGATTTAAAAACAATCGATTCATGTACGAATCTCAATTCTCATTTTTGTTTTATTCTAAATCAGTTTATAATTTTCCAAAACTGGATAGAAAAATAAAAAAAAATCAGTTCACATCCAAATCATGATTCTCATTCTTATTTCATTCTAAATCGATTCATAATTTTCCAAAATTCTCTCTTTTTTTTTTTAAATCGCTTCAAATCTAAATCGCGCTTATTATTTTTTATTTTATCCCTTTTTTTAAAATTCTGAATCGATTTACAATTTTTAAAAATAGATTGAAAATAATTAGATTCACATCCAAATCGCGATTCATATTTTATTCTAATTGTATTCTTTTAAAATATTAATAACTTTCCAAATAGATTTAAAAACAATGCCGCAGCTCTATTTTTGTTTCATCAGAGCACAGAATTTTCCTCCACAACACCCAGCAATATGTTTGGAGGAGAGAAAGTGAGGCCTTTAATCCCAGCAACACCATGCCTACCGTCAAGCATGGTGGTGGTAGTATTATGCTCTGGCCCTGTTTTGCTGCCAGAGACAAGAAAGCGACAACGGGAGCTAACTCCATCCTAGGCCGCCCATTAGCTCTCGACCAATGTCCGGCTCGGCGCGGATGAGCGATAATCCATCGAGGCGGATCCAAAAAAGTGCACCAGGGACTTGGACCAGAGGGCAAAAACCACATGACAAAAAGCAGAAACTGAAAGCACACACGCTGCGTGGCAGGTAAGCGACACAGGTGGACGAGCACCCTCGCGCGCCCGGGTGTCCCGTTTCAGGCGGCAGCTGGCGAGCGAGGGTCACCCGCCCGCTGGCCGGTCGTCCTTCTGTGGTCGCCGACACCCGATCTGCGGCTGGCACGCGTGGAAGGGCGAGCCCGCCGCACGATAACAGAGCTCTTTTAATCACCCGCTCGGGTGGGTCACGGGTCCAGCAGCTCAGGCATGCGAGAATCGATCACGCGGCGGCGAGGGGGGCGGGGGGCGGGGCCACCACACAAAGGCCACGTAGGTGAGTGGCGCTAATATTAGCGTGCGGCTAACAGCTAGTTATTACGTGACATTTGAATGATGTCACCGCAATATCCGTGTTTATGAGCGCCAAACATTCTTCTCACGATGGACACCAACCCTCTGACCTGATGTATGTCCCCCCAACACTTCCTAATAACCCCTGTACCACCGTGTTGCCATAGGAGTGAAATTATATATATATATATACTGTATATATATATTATTCATCCATTTTCTACCACTTGTCCCTTTATTTTTTACATGAATAAACAAAGATAGATATATATACATACATATATATATATATATATATAATCCATTCATTTTCTACCACTTGTCCCTTTATTTTTTTTAATGAATAAAAAAATGTGTATATGTATGTATGTATGTATATGTATATATATATATGTATATATATATTTTTTTTTTTTTACTTGAATGAAAACAATTTTATTACCTTATATATTATAAACATAAATATATATATATATATATATATATATACATACATATATATATATACAGTACATATATACACATATGTACATACATATATACACATGTATGTATATATATATATAAATATATATATTTATACATATATATGTATATATAAGGATATAAATAAATATCATACATATATACACATATGTACATACATATATACACATTATATATGTGTATATACTGTATATATATATACATATATATGTATGTGTGTGTGTATATATATATATATATATATGTATATTTATATATATATAATATATATGTATATATATATGTATACATATATACATACATAAACATACATATGTACATGTATATATATATATATATATATATATATACATATATATATATATTCAGTTTTTTATTTATTTTGGACTAAAAAGTAGTAAAATATACATAAAATTATATTGCAAAATGGTTTTATTAATATCAACAAAAGAAAAAAATAATTCTACCACCGACCTGTGAAAAATTTTACAATAATTAAGTCGCAGAATGAGAGACTTAATGCGAGCAATATTTCAAAATACATTTTAAAGTACAGCCTCAAGAATTTGGGGGAAAGGTTACAACATAAAATTACGTTTTTGTAGATTTTATGGTAAAAGAAAATCAAAAATAGCAACGTGTTATGTAAAATGTATGTTGTTTTTACAGTGAATTTAAAAACTGGCGAAAGAGCTGCCAACTCCTCCTTTTTATTTACTTTTATTGCATTGCCGTACAAGGAAAAACTCTAGCACTCTTATTTTTACAGTAAAATTACACTGCCATTTTTTTTTTTTTTACTGTAAACTTTTTTTTTAAGAGTCCATCTGTACGACAACACTGCTGGTGAGCATTAAAGCTTAGAAGCACTTTTACAGTCCTTGTCGGACCAAGTGAAGACCGAGCTGCTTCACCTTCGACCCACAACCTGCCTCTCCTCAAACATGGCTGCCCTACCACTTCCTGTACGGTCCGGCGGTGTCGGCGCGAGCCAAGGATGACAACACTCGTCTCACCGCTAGAACTACGTCGCCTTCTGCCCCGGAGCTAAAAAGGGATCCGTGTTAATGTCGGCCGGGATGTAAACCAACGTGGTCCAGGCCGCCAAGGTAAGTGGTGGCAGGTCCTGGCCACCATTGGTGCCGACCTCGTCTTCTCCTGCGGGGCCTGCTGACATTTAATGGGGTCTTTAGGTCACGCTGCTCCTTGGCATATTTGGCGACGGAAACATCGGTGACACAAATGTTGGTGCGTGTAAATGCGAAAGAGATCTCAGCTTGCAAATTCTGTTTGATCTCCCCCCCCCCCCCCCCCCCCCACACACACACACACACTTCCTGGCTATATTTGGTCACGCGCTACGACGTTAGCACCTGCAACTGCTTCAAATGGACCCCCTGCTGGGTCACATACTTTTTTGGCACCGACTGAATAGCTCCCCGCACTACTTCGGCACTTGCCGATCACTCCAGCAGCACTGAGAGCGGCCTCAGCCACACAACCTCTCGGTCAGGGGTGTCAATGTAAAGTAACGACACACACACACACACACACACACACACACACACACACACACACACACACACACACACACACACACACACACACACACACACACACACACACACACACACACACACACACACACACACACACACACATATCAACAGTGATGGGTCAAATGCAGAGAATAATTTTGCCACATCTAGTATGTATGTGACAATCATTAGTACTTTAACTTTATATATATATATATATATATATATATATATATATATATATATATATATATATATATATATATATATATGTGTGTGTGTGTATATGTATATATATATATACATACATACATATATATACAGTATATATACATGCATACATACATATATAAATACATACATATACGTACATACATATACATAAATACATACATATATATACATACATACATATACATAAATACATACATACATATATATACATACATACATATACATACATACATATATAAATACATATATATACGTACATATATATACATAAATACATACATATATATATATACATACATACATATATACATATATATATTAGGGGTGTAACGGTACGTGTATTTGTATTGAACCGTTTCGGTACGGTGGTTTCGGTTCTGCACGCGGGTGTACCGAATGAGTTTGTAAGCAACAGTCTTCACAAGCTGCTCTGCTTTCTGCCTCTATCTCAGCAGCAAGCATTGTCCCACCCACACAACCATCTGATTGATTACATACAAAGCCAATCAGCAGTGCATATTCAGAGCGCATGTAGTCAATGCTTCAGCGTCGAGCAGATATGTGTTTAGCAGGGGAGCAGCGGAGAGCCTAGTCTCCCCAAATTAAAAAAAACACCTCCCAGTCACAACTATAAAATAGTGGCTCCAAGGCGTCTTCTACCGCTCATCCGGCCGTGGGTCTCGGGGGCAGCAGCCAAAGGCGGACCCAACCAACGCTGCTTGCAGCTTTAATTCTAATTTTATTCTTTTAAAATATTCATAATTTTCCAAATAGATTTAAAAACAATGCCCGCAGCTCCATTTTTGTTTCATCTGAGCACAGAACTTTCCTCCAGAAGGTCTCATCTTTGTCCATGTGATGTCAGAACCAGTTTTTTCGCTGAAAAAATATAATCTAGCGTACAGCTCGCTGATGTTGGGCAGAGATGTCTTTTAAGATGTGTAGCGAAGCCTGGTTTTGTGATAGACGATAGGTGATAGGATAATTTTTCACATTTGGCGTTCAAAGACACACATTACTGTTAACGCATGAGTACAAACTTTTCGAAATATGGGCAGATATTGTTTTATTTCAAAGGGAATTCCTTCACAGGACTTCAAAGGCAGCCCCCAAAGGTCCCCAGGGGGTCCCTAATGGTCCCCCCTATCTGTCTTTGCAGCTCAGAGGCTAAAACAGCAGAGAAACCGAACACTGGTGCTCCCATAGAGCTGGACATGCGAGGGTTAAACCAGGGACAATCTCGCTTAATGGTGATGAGTGGCCTTCGATTGCCCCCCATCTCCCCGTCCCCGGTCCCCAAAGACCTCCGGTCCATGAGCCTCAATTGGTGCTACTGCCGGGAACCTGACACGGGTGCAGGGGGGAGTTGACAGCTCATCGCATCACATCCAGTGTCCTCTCAACTCTCGGAAGGGACCAGGGGGGAAGCTCTGACGGGACCCCCAGAGAGATGGCAGCTAAATGGGCCTGGTTCACTCCAAGACCCCCTTGTCCTGTGCGGTGCTCAGAAACACCAACAAAAGAAAGCAACTAGACAGAATGTCTCACTTTATTCCCATCAAAAAAATAAAAAATAGTCCGAAATTTTTCCACTGTTACACTATGGACAAAGTCAGTGGATTTTGACAATTTTGATTGACTACTTGATTAGAAAATTTCCAATACAGTAGATATTACAGTAAAAAATATATATGTTAAGTCAGTCAGAATTTTACTGTAAAAACTGACAGTGGTAGCGTTGTTCCATTTATAATAATGTAAAATTAAAAAAAACGACTGTAGTTTTTTACAGTGATACTGAAAAACATGAAAACAATGTGAAATTCGCATGACTCACTGTGAAAGTACCTGTTCTCCCGTCTCGTTGCTCATTTCAAAAGTGCATTCCAGTTAACAGCGCACTATTGTCTGAACACTGTGAAAACAATGATACATTTTACAGTAAAAAAAACTAAAAAAACTCAGCCACAAGAATTTCAGTGTCAAACAGTGGTACTGTTTTTGTTTTTTTACAATAATGCACTGTAAAAAAAAATTTAATAAAATAAAAAAATATTTTGTCCCCAGAATTTTACAATACAAATAACAGCAGTAGCTTTATGTTTAGGTTTGCAGTAAAACACCGGAATAAAAAACACCCTTTATTTTTCCTTTATTTATTTTTTTTGTAAAATCTACTAAAATTATTTTTTTTTTTTACCATATCCTCAATCCTGCAATATAAAAAAAAATATTCAGAGGAAGAAGTTTTGTTCTCTCGTGTTGGTATTTTTGAGACCATTCTAAAATAACATTTAGTCCTGTACGGTGCTCAAAAACCCTCACAAAAGCACAAAAGAAAGCAACTAGAGAGTATGACTTACTTTGTTGTCAAAAAATTAAAAATTGTCCGCAATTTTTCCTGTTACGCTGTGGAAAAAGTCAGTGGATTTTGACAATTTTGATTGATTACTTGATTAGAAAATTTCCAATACAGTAGATATTACAGTAAAAAAAAAAAAAAGTCAGGTTAGTCAGAATTTTACTGTAAAAACTGATAGTGGTAGTGTTGTTCCATTTATGATAATGCACTATAAAAACGACGGTAGTTTTTTACAGTGATACTGTAAAACATGAAAACATGTCTCACTGTGAAAGTATCTGTTCTCCCGTCTCGTTGCTCATTTCAAAATTGCCGGCTTTTTCATTCCAGTTAACAGCGCACTATTGTCTGAATAATGTGAAAACAATGATTTTACAGTAAAAAAAAAAAACAAACTCAGTCACAATAATTTTTGTGTCAAACAGTGGTACTGTTTTTTTCTTTTTACAATAATGTATTGTGAAAAAAAAATACAAATAAAAAAAAACATTTTTTTTTTTTACTTTAATGGCAGCTCTGTCCTCAGAATTTTACGATACAAATAACAGCAGTGGCTTTTTTTTTTTTAAGTTTGCAGTAATTCGTCGTAAAAAAACAAAACACCATATATTTTTCCTTTATTATTATTTTTTTGTAAAATCTACAAAAATTATTTGTCCTCCAACTTTTTTTTCTTTTTTTTACCATATTCCCAATCCTGCAATATTACTTATTTTAATTCCGTGAGAGTTTTTCCTCACATTGCGACTGAATTCTCATAAAAACAATTATTCAGAGGAAGAAGTTTTGTTCACTCGTGTTGGTATTTTTGAGATAAATCTAAAATATATATATTTTTAATTATTTTAATATCACTACTTTATTCCAATAAAAAAAAATAATTCTCATAACGGTCTGAGAAAAATGTGATTTTTTTTCTTCCTATATCTAAAATTTGTGTCAGTTTATCAAAATAAAAATAAGTTGAAAAAAAATAAAATAAAAAATTTGTAGCAGTTCGTATGGAATATTACTTCCTCCTAGAGGACTGGAGTGGAATTGAAACCTTAGTTTAATTAAAAAATAATACTTTATTTACACATTTTATTGTATTTTGCCAAGTTTTACCATGTACTACTAACTGTGCCAGCAGTAAGGACTTAACTACTACTACACTTGCTCTTAAAAAAGTAGTGTGTTAAATAGAAATGAATCAAGTTGGCGGCAGGTGCTAAAAAGCAGTCTAGCGCCTGCTAGCGTTGTTAGCATGCGAGCAGCTGCCCGCCGTATCCTAGCAACCGCTGCCGCCGACCCCCTGCGGCCCCCGACTGGCTCGCGGTCCTTGTATCCCAGCATGCCTTGCCCTCCCGCCACAATGGCCGCCTGTGGCGATAAAAGGCTGCCGAGTCGTCTTCCCTCCGCCTTCCCGCCATCCGCCAACACAAGGCCCCTCCCCCACGTTTTTTTTTTCTGCAACAAAATCCGCCGTGTAATGTTTTGTTTTATTTTCCACTCCACTGATGCGGAATATTGCCAACAGGATGCGGGCGTGACTCATCACGCAAAGTTTGGCGTTCATTGTTCCCCTCGCTAACATTTACCGTGTGAAAAGCGCCATCTGTGCCGGCGAGGCCGCCATCATTCCTCCGCCCGCCTGTGCCCGCTGACACTAATGGCGCTTTAAATCAGCCTCGCCACTTCATTACCAGGTGACGCCCCCCCGCCGCCCCACCACACACAAACCAACAAGTGTCAAGAGGGCGGGGCTTTGGTAAAAGGCAGATGGCACGTGAGGGACTAAAAATGGCGAGCTGTGGCGTGACGGGTGATGAACACGACTTTTTCTACAACTTGATTAAAGCAAGTCTAATATACGGATGTAATACCCTTCCCCACCACTGGTGGCAGTAATGACAACATCAGACAAATGGAAGAAGCTTAAGTCATAGAGGAGTCTCTTCAGCGCCAAAATTATGACAAAAGCGGTGAAGCTGTATTTTTATTTTCTATTTAATTTTATTGACAGTTTAGTTCAAGGGTCACCAACCCGAACCCAGATGAGTCGCCCGCTGGCCTGTTCTAAAAATAGCTCAAAGCACTTACCAGTGAGCCGCCTCTATTTTTTAAATTGTATTTATTTACTAGCAAGCTGGTCTCGCTTTGCGCGACATTTTTAATTCTAAGAGAGACAAAACTCAAATAGAATTTGAAAAGCCAAGAAAATATTTAAAAGACTTGGTCTTCACTTGTTTAAATAGATTCATTTATTTTTTTTACTTTGCTTCTTATAACTTACAGAAAGACAATTTTAGAGAAAAAAATACAACCTTTTTACCTTTTAAATTCCTTCCTCTTCTTTCCTGACAGTTTCAATCAATGTTCAGGTTTTTTTTTTATTGTAAAGAATAATAAATACATTTTAATTTAATTCTTCATTATAGCTTCTGTGTATCAAACTGGTAGCCCTTCACATTAATCAGTACCCAAGAAGTAGCTCTTGGTTTCAAAAAGGTTGGTGACCCCTGGTTTAGTTCAAACGTATTATTTAATTAAACATATTATTTGATTAAAGCAAGTCTAATTTACAGTTGTAATACCCTTCCCCACCACTGGTGGCAGTAATGACAACATCAGACAAATGGAAGAAGCTAAAGTCATAGAGGAGTCTTTTCAGCGCCAAAATTATGACAAAAGCGGTGAAGCTGTATTTTTATTTTCTATTTAATTTTATTGACAGTTTAGTTCAGGGGTCACCAACGCGGTGCCCGTAAGGACCAGATGAGTCGCCCGCTGGCCTGTTCTAAAAATAGCTCAAATAGCAGCACTTACCAGTGAGCTGCCTCTATTTTTTAAATTGTATTTATTTACTAGCAAGCTGGTCTCGCTTTGCGCGACATTTTTTAATTCTAAGAGAGACAAAACTCAAATAGAATTTGAAAAGCCAAGAAAATATTTAAAAGACTTGGTCTTCACTTGTTTAAATAAAATCATTTATTTTTTTACTTTGCTTCTTATAACTTTTAGAAAGACAATTTTAGAGGAAAAAATACAACTTTTTTACCTTTTAAATTCCTTCCTCTTCTTTCCTGACAGTTTAAATCAATGTTCAAGTAAATGTATTTTTTTATTGTAAAGAATAATAAATACATTTTAATTTAATTATTCATTATAGCTTCTGTGTATCAAACTGGTAGCCCTTCACATTAATCAGTACCCAAGAAGTAGCTCTTGGTTTCAAAAAGGTTGGTGACCCCTGGTTTAGTTCAAACGTATTATTTAATTAAACATATTATTTGATTAAAGCTAGTCTAATATACAGACGAACAGAAGAAGCTAAAGTCATAGAGTCTCTTCAGCGCCAAAATTATGACTAACGTGGTGAAGCTGTATTTTCATTTGCAATTTAATTTTATTGACAGTTTAGTTCAAACGTATTATTTTATTTGTATTTATTGTAGTACTACATAACACACGTATGATTTTCTACATCAAAATTAATCTATTTATTATTCTTTTACTTCTTCTTCTAATTCTTTTGGCGCGCTCTGCCTTCCACATTTCCCAAACTGTTCAGCCTATTCCCTTGACAAATTCCCCCAAAATTCTCAGATTTCCCAGAATTCCAGGTTTTTCAGGACATGTTTTCCATTCTAAATGAATTGGCCATTTTTCAAACTTTCACCATTTCCACATTTTTTTTAACGGATTCAAACCATTCCACCTTCAATATATTCATATTCATATTTACAAATTCCCCCCAAAATCCCAGAATTTCTCTTAATCAGGACAAAAAACAAAGTTGTTTTTTAAACTGGAAAAATTCCCGGTTTTCCCAAAATCCCTGAAATTCCGAATTACAATTTCTCAATTAAAAATGTTACTACTTAAACATTTCTTGACTCTCGAATGGATGATGAAGATGATAACTGCATGAATTTGTTATGGATGATGACGATAATAAATGTATGAATGGGTGATGGATGATGAATATGATAATTTCATGAATGGGTTATGGATGATACATGTATGAATGGGTGGTGGATGATGAATGGATGATGATGATAAATGTGTGAATGGATGGTGGATGATGAAGATGATAAATGTATGAATGGGTGGTGGATGATGAAGATGATAAATGTATGAAAGGGTAATGGTTGATGAATATGATAACTGAATGAACAGGTGATAGATGATGAATGGATGATTAAAATGATAATTGCATGAATGGGTTATGGATGATGAATGGATGATGAAGATGATAAATGTATGAATGGGTGATGGTTGATGAATATGATAAATTAATGAATAGGTGATAGATGATGAATGGATAATTAAAATGATAATTGCATGAATGGGTTATGGATGATGAATGTATGATGAAGATGATAAATGTATGAATGGGTGATAAATAGATGATGAAGATAATTGCATGGATGGGTTATGAATGATGAATATGATAAATGCGTGAATGGGTGATGGATGATGAATATGATAAATGCATGAATGGGTGATGGATGATAAAAGGATGATGAAGATGATAAATGCATGAATGGGTGATGGATGATGAATGGATGATGAAGATGATAAATGGTATGAATGGGTGAAGGATGATTGGATGATGAAGATGATAATTGCATGAGTGGGTTATGGATGAGGAAGATGTTAAATATATGAATGGGTGATGAATGAATGATGAAGATAATTGCATGAATGGGTTATGGATGATGAATATGATAAATGCATGAACGGGTGATGGATGATGAAGATGATAATTGCATGAATGGGTTATGGTTGATGAATATGATAAATGCATGAATGGGTGATGCGTGATGAATGGATGATGAAGATGATAAATGCATGAATGGGTGATGGATGGATGGATGATGAAGATGATAAATGTATGAACGGGTGATGGATGATGAAGATGATAATTGCATGAATGGGTTATGGTTGATGAATATGATAAATGCATGAATGGGTGATGCGTGATGAATGGATGATGAAGATGATAAATGCATGAATGGGTGATGGATGGATGGATGATGAAGATGATAAATGTATGAATGGGTGAAGGATGATTGGATGATGAAGATGATAATTGCATGAGTGGGTTATGGATGAGGAAGATGTTAAATGTAAGAATGGGTGATGAATGACTGATGAAGATAATAATTGCATGAATGGGTTATGGAGGATGAATATGATAAATGCATGAACGGGTGATGGATGATGAAGATGATAATTGCATGAATGGGTTATGGTTGATGAATATGATGAATGCATGAATGGGTGATGCGTGATGAATGGAGGATGAAGATGATAATTGCATGAGTGGGTTACGGATGATGAAGATGATAGATGTATGAATGGGTGATGAATGGATGATAACTGCATGAATGGGTTATGGATGATGAATATGATAAATGCATGAATGGGTGATGAATAGATGCTGAAGATAATTGCATGAACGGCTGATGGATGATGAAGGGATGATGAAGAGAATCCATCCAGTAGATGTTTGCTGTAATCTTTCCAAGTTAATAACCTGCTGTCGGAGTTTTAAAGTAAGCCAGGGGGGGTCAAAGGTTAATCTTCTCGGGACTTGGAGAAGTTTTGCAGAGAGCGGATGAGAGAAAGCGAAAGAGAAAGCAAGAGAAAGAGAGCGGGGATAAAAAAAGAGAAGAGCGATAAGGGGCTCGTCATCTCCTCTCAAAGCATCTTTGATATGTTTCAGCCATACATTTATATTACAACTAATCCTGCACTATTTCACCCACAGATAGGGGGCACTGTTTACACCTTTATATTATATACTATATATATATTACACTTACAGATAGGGGGCACTGTTTCCACCTTTATATTATATACCAGGGGTCACCAACACGGTGACCAGATGAGTCGCCCGCTGGCCTGTTCTAAAAATAGCTCAAATAGCAGCACTTACCAGTGAGCTGCCTCTATTTTTTTAATTTTATGTATTTACTAGCAAGCTGGTGTTCACTTTGCTCGACATTTTTAATTCTAAGAGAGACAAAACTCAAATAGAATTTGAAAATCCAAGAAAACAATTTTAAAGACTTGGTCTTCACTTGTTTAAATAAATTCATTTATTTTTTTTTACTTTGCTTCTTATAACTTTCAGAAAGACGATTTTAGAGAAAAAATACAACCTTAAAAATGATGTTAGGATTTTTAAACACATATAAAATATTTGTGAAATATTTCTTCAAATGTATTATGATTAAAATTTTAAAAAATTATTCTGGCAAATGTAGAAAATCTGCAGAATCAAATTTAAATCTTATTTCAAAGTCTTTTGAATTTCTTTTAACATTTTTGTTCTGGAAAATCTAGAAGAAATAATGATTTTTCTTTGTTAGAAATATAGCTTGGTCCAATTTGTTATATATTCTAACAAAGTGCAGATTGGATTTTAACCTATTTAAAACATGTCATCAAAATTCTAAAATTACTCTTAATCAGGAAAAATTACTAATGATGTTCCATAAATTATTTTTTTAATTTTTTCAAAAAGATTCGAATTAGCTATTTTTTCTTCTTTTTTTCGGTTGAATTTTGAATTTTAAAGAGTCAAAATTGAAAATAAATGTAATTTTCATTTTTCTTCCTGTTTTCTCCCCTTTTAACTATTCAATTAAGTGTTTTTTTCATCATTTATTCTCTACAAAAAACCTTCCGTAAAAGGAAAAAAAATTTATGACAGACTGACAGACAGAAATACCCATTTTTATATATATATATATAGATTTATTTATTAAAGGTAAATTGAGCAAATTGGCTTTTTCTAGCAATTTATTTAAGTGTGTATCAAGCTGGTAGCCCTTGGCATTAATCAGTACCCAAGAAGTAGCTCTCGCTTTCAAAAAGGTTGCTGACCCCTGCTATATTTATTACACTTACAGATAGGGGGCACTGTTTCCACCTTTATATTATATACTATATATATATATTACACTTACAGATAGGGGGCAGTGTTTCATCCTTTATATTATATACTATATACATTACACTCACAGATAGGGGGCAGTGTTTCCACCTTTTAATTATAGTTTATATCTAAGAACTAATCTATCCTCACACTTCTTACAATATTAAAATCACAGATAGGGGGCAGTGTTTCCACCTTTATATTATATAGTATGTATCTACACATTCATGTATGAAGTAAACATGTTTTATGTAGGTTTCTGATAAAGACAGGAAGTCCTCGCCACTAAACCATGAACCGCCCCTTGCCTTTGACCTCTGACCAGAGGGCAACCTCTTCACGTCAAGACATCTATTGATCTTAACAGTGAAGGATGGAAGTGTCCTTGAGACAATTAGGTGCCTTCAATGTCCTCCTCCTTTCCTCCCACAACGTTGATGGCATCAGTGCAGTTGTCATCATAGATCATCTTGAAGAAGACATGTTGAACACTTCCTGTTCTAGCGCTACCAAAGTCACGTTTGGTGCGGAAAAAATTCCCACAAACCGCAAAAATCTGTTTTATAAAAGCTGTTTATGTTGTAAAAACAACTTCAGGTTTTGTCCACTTCTCTGCATCTTTAGGACGCTACCACAGCCCTTAAATTACGCAGCGCTATCACTAGCTAACTAGCTTGCAAGCAGGCGCACATTCTTACATACGTCACATTCGTATACGCCCTCGCAGAGCAGAGTGGTAGCAGAGTGGGCTACGTTAGCTGCTAACGTAGCCGCGCGAGTGGGAATACGAGAGAGAGAAGGTGCGGATCTGGTAACAATTGAAGGAAAACTTAATTCCCAATAAAAACAGCAGGGGGTCCGTCGTCTGGCGGTGGTTCGGCTTCAAGTGGGAAAATGTTGACCAGACAACTTCAGGTTTTGTCCACTTCAATGCATCTTTAGGACGCTACCACAGCCCTTAAATTACGCAGCGCTATCACTAGCTAACTAGTTTGCAAGCAGGTGCACATTCTTACATACGTCACAAACTGTCACCTCATACTTCACATACGTCGCAGAGCAGTGAGGTAGCCGAGTGGGCTACGTTAGCTGCTAACGTAGCCGTGCGAGTGGGAATACGAGAGAAAGAAGGTGCGGATCTGGTAACAATTGAAGGAAAACTTAATTCCCAATAAAAACAGCAGGATGTCCGACGTCTGGCGGTGGTTCGGCTTCAAGTGGGAAAATGTCGACCAGACAACTTCAGGTTTTGTCCACTTCAATGCATCTTTAGGACGCTACCACAGCCCTTAAATTACGCAGCGCTATCACTAGCTAACTAGTTTGCAAGCAGGTGCACATTCTTACATACGTCACAAACTGTCACCTCATACTTCACATACGTCGCAGAGCAGTGAGGTAGCCGAGTGGGCTACGTTAGCTGCTAACGTAGCCG
This sequence comes from Nerophis ophidion, assembly GCF_033978795.1. Lineage (NCBI taxonomy): Eukaryota > Metazoa > Chordata > Actinopteri > Syngnathiformes > Syngnathidae > Nerophis > Nerophis ophidion. Next base: position 10,216,205 of record NC_084618.1, on the reverse strand, counting down.
TGCGAGTGGGAATACGAGAGAAAGAAGGTGCGGATCTGGTAACAATTGAAGGAAAACTTAATTCCCAATAAAAACAGCAGGATGTCCGACGTCTGGCGGTGGTTCGGCTTCAAGTGGGAAAATGTCGACCAGACAACTTCAGGTTTTGTCCACTTCAATGCATCTTTAGGACGCTACCACAGCCCTTAAATTACACAGCGCTATCACTAGCTAACTAGCTTGCAAGCAGGCGCACATTCTTACATACGTCACATACTGTCACCTCATACGTCACATACGTCGCAGAGCAGAGAGGCAGCAGACTGGGCTAAGTTAGCTGCTAACGTAGCCGCGCGAGTGGGAATACGAGAGAAAGAAGGTGCGGATCTGGTAACAATTGAAGGAAAACTTAATTCCCAATAAAAACAGCAGGATGTCCGACGTCTGGCGATGGTTCGGCTTCAAGTGGGAAAATGTTGACCAGACAACTTCAGGTTTTGTCCACTTCAATGCATCTTTAGGACGCTACCACAGCCCTTAAATTACGCAGCGCTATCACTAGCTAACTAGTTTGCAAGCAGGTGCACATTTTACATACGTCACATACTGTCACCTCATACGTCACATACGTCGCAGAGCAGAGAGGTAGCAGACTGGGCTACGTTAGCTGCTAACGTAGCCGCGCGAGTGGGAATACGAGAGAAAGAAGGTGCGGATTTGGTAACAATTGAAGGAAAACTTAATTCCCATAAAAAACAGCAGGGGGTCCGTCGTCTGGCGGTGGTTCGGCTTCAAGTGGGAAAATGTTGACCAGACAACTTAGGTTTTGTCCACTTCAATGCATCTTTAGGACGCTACCACAGCCCTTAAATTACGCAGCGCTATCACTAGCTAACTAGCTTGCAAGCAGGTGCACATTCTTACATACGTCACATACGTCGCAGAGCAGAGAGGTAGCAGACTGGGCTAAGTTAGCTGCTAACGTAGCCGCGCAAGTGGGAATACGAGAGAAAGAAGGTACGGATCTGGTAACAATTGAAGGAAAACTTAATTCCCAATAAAAACAGCAGGATGTCCGACATCTGGCGATGGTTCGGCTTCAAGTGGGAAAATGTCGACCAGACAACCGTAATTTGTGAAGTGTGGGGCAAAAGCGTTGCTATAAAAAGTAGCATTACTGCTAATATGTAGCATCATTTGAAAAGTAACTCGCTAGAGCAGGGGTCGGGAACCTTTTTGGCTGAGAGAGCCATGAAAACCAAATATTTCAAAATGTATTTCCGTGAGAGCCGTACAATATTTTACAACACTAAATACAACTAAATGTGTACATTTTTAAGTAAGACCAACATTTTTCGAGTATAAGTCTCCTATTCTTTTCAACAACATGGTTATTCTGAAGTCAAGCAATCATTAATAAAATACTTCTTACCATTAATGAACAGGTGCGGAAGGAAACGGATGGATGGATTAAGGTGCATGAGAATGTTTTATATTCTGAATGTTATTTTTAACACTGAATATCACCGGTATAATTCATAATTATCGTGTTAAGCAATGTCAGCTTAGATTTATCTGAGAGCCAGGTGCAGACATCAAAAGAGCCACATCGGGCTCTAGAGCCATAGGTTCCCTACCCCTGCGCTAGGGAATGAAGAGAATTTCATAACCTTAGTAACTTACCACATAGTGAAGGACGAATACTATTTGATTTCCTATTATGTAGTTCATTTTTATTTGACACTTAAAGGGGAACATAATCACCAAACCTATGTAAGCGTCAATATATACCTTGATGTTGCAGAAAAAAGACCATGTATTTTTTTAACCGATTTCCGAATTCTAAATGGGTGAATTTTGGCAAACTAAACGCCTTTCTGTTTATCGGTCTTTTAGCGATGACGTCAGAACGTGACGTCACCGAGGTAACACAACCGCGATTTTCACTTTCACATTACAAACACCGGGTCTCAGCTCTGTTATTTTCCGTTTTTCAGACTATTTTTTGGAACCTTGGAGACATCATGCCTGGTGGGTGTGTTGTCGGAGGGTGTAACAACACTAACAGGGAGGGATTCAAGTTGCACCACTGGCCCGAAGATGCCCAAGTGTCTTCCGCCAGACCCCCACTGAATGTGCCTTACGCCAGACCCCCACTGAATGTGCCAGAGTGTCTCCACATTTGACCGGCGATGCTAAGACAGACATGGCACAGAGATGTATGGATAACTTGCAGATGCATTTGCAACGATAGTCAACGAAATCACAAAGGTTTTCACACAATAATGAATTTTGGTGGGAATCGGTTCGAACCAAGAATAGTGTTGAATTGAGTCGTGACCCCAAGAATTGAATCGCATCGTGAGTCGGTGTAAGATTCACATCCCTGCTAAGTGTGGGAAATGTCAGATTTCATGTTGGCATTCATCTTTCCCTCTGAGAGAACCACAACTATATTGTACGGAAGCACTCATGCACCCTGAGACCTTGGCCTTTATCTTTCTTGTTTAATTGAAGAGCTGTTTTGAAAATGTTTGATTCCAATTCTTGACACAAAATATATATATATATATATTGCGAGAATCACTTTGGATCTACAACCGCGTCGAATTGAGAAGTGATTCTAAATCGAATTGTCAACCCAAGAATCAAAAAGAATCGAAGTTTGTAGTAAGATTCAGACACCGACCACCTACTGAAAATGCTGTTGGAAAACTAGCGTACCAAGAAATGTTCGAGTACATGCTGAGATTCATGTTTCCCCCTTAAAGGGGAACATTATCACCAAACCTACGCAAGCGTCAATATATACCTTCATGTTGCAGAAAAAAGACCATTTATTTTTTTAACCGATTTCCGAACTCTAAATGGGTGAATTTTGGCAAATTAAGTCTTTTAGCGATGACGTCAGAACGTGACGTCACCGAGGTAATACAGCTGCCATTTTCATTTTCACATTACAAACACCGGGTCTCAGCTCTGTTATTTTCCGTTTTTTCGACTATTTTTTTGGAACCTTGTAGACATCATGCCTGGTGGGTGTGTTGTCGGAGGGTGTAACAACACTAACAGGGAGGGATTCAAGTTGCACCACTGGCAAGAAATCTGCCGCCAGACCCCCATTGAATGTACCAGAGTGTCTGCCGGCGATGCTAAGACAGACATGGCACAGAGATGTATGGATAACCTGCAGATGCATTTGCAACCATTAAGTCAACGAAATCACAAAGGTGAGTTTTGTTGATGTTGTTGACTAATGTGCTAATCAGACATATTTGGTCGCGGCATGACTGCCAGCTAATCGATGCCAACATGCTGCGCTAATCGATGCAAACATGCTATTTACGCTAGCTGTATGTACATTTGAAACTAGATACCCACATTTAATGCGAAACAAACACTTACCAATCGACGGATTTAAGTTGCTCCAGTGTCTCAAGATGCGAAAGTCCTGATCGTTTGGTCCGCACATTTTAGCGGCGATGCTAATAAGGCAGCCATGCTATGGGCCACTTCATTAGGTACACGCATGCCATGGCCGAATAGCGTCAATAGCTATTCGCTCAATAGCTTCAATTTCTTCTTCAATTTCGTTTTCGTTATCTGCCTCCATACTCCGACCATCTGTTTCAATACATGCGTAATCTGTTGAATCGCTTAAGCCGCTGAAATCCGAGTCCGAATCCGAGCTAATGTCGCTATATCTTGCTGTGGTAACCGCCATGTTGTTTGTATTGGCAGCACTGTATGACGTCACAGAGAAATGGACGGGTGGATATAGCGATGGTGAAAATCAGGCACTTTGAAGCAGTTTTTTAAAGACTAATTAATATTGATCGTGAATTCCACAGTGTTTCTCACCTTTTTAATCAAAGTGCTGTCACTCGCTACTTTCTTTGGCCCCCTAGTGGTTTTTTCGCAGACATTGTTGAGCTATAAAAAAAAAAAATGAATGACTCAATTACTGATTTGCTAACAGTGTAACGCAACAGGAAACTTACTATTTAAATAAATAAGAAATTAAAAAATCCGTTTAATAAAAAAGTTTTGTAATAATAATAATAATAAACATTGGACACAGTGTGTTGTCAAGCTTATGAGATGTGATGCAAGTGTAAGCCACTGTGACACTATTGTTCTTTTTTCAATTATAATAAATGTCTAATGATAATGTCAATGAGGGATTTTTAATCACTGCTATACTGAAATTATAACTAATATTGATACTGTTGTTGATAATATTCATTTTTGTTTCACTACTTTTGGTTTGTTCTGTGTGGTGTTTGTGTCTCCTCTCAATTGCTCTGTTTATTGCAGTTCTGAGTGTTGCTGGGTCAGGTTTGGTTTTGGAATTGGATAGCATTGTTATGGTATTGCTGTGTATTGTTTTGTTGGGTTGATTAAAAATAAATACATCGTTTTTTTAAAATGAGAATCGATTCTATATCGCACAACGTGAGACTTGCGATTCAAAGTCGGATACATTTTTCCCCACACCCCTAATGTGTGATGTGTGTGTATATATATATATATATATATATATATATACATATATATATATATATATATATATATATATATACACATACACAAACCCCGTTTCCATATGAGTTGGGAAATTGTGTTAGATGTAAATATAAACAGAATACAATGATTTGAAAATCCTTTTCAAGCCATATTCAGTTGAATATGCTACAAAGACAACATATTTCATGTTCAAACTGATAAACATTTTTTTTCCCGCAAATAATCATTAACTTTAGAATTTGATGCCAGCAACATGTGACAAAGAAGTTGGGAAAGGTGGCAATAAATACTGATAAAGTTTTCGTTTGAAAAATGTGACGGGTTTTCACAAAACATTTATTTTGAAGGGGTAATTGCCAACTTCCTGTTGATTTTTTTTGCAGGCTGTCAATTATTAAAATGTAGGTCTAAGTGAGACCTACATAGAAGTTTTTGTTTCATGTCTTTGCGGCATTCCTACTGGAAGTTACAAGCAATTTTGTTTGTGTTTTCTTCCTAGGAGCAGTTTTTTCTGTGTTTTATTAAGAAATTGCGCTAGTGCGCAGTTTTTGATTTTGGGGTTTGTTTTTTTCATTGGATCGCAATTGTTGCCAGTCCAGATGTGTGTGCCACGTTTGGTGAGTTTTGAAGCATTTTAAGGGGGTCAAATTACAGCGCAGAGAGGCAAAAATGTCATTTTTTGCGAAAATGTTATTTTGAAGGGTTTTTTGCCAACTTCCTGTAGATTTTTGCTGAAAGAAGTGGGTTTATGAAAATTGGGTCTAAGTCAGACCTACATAGGAGTTTTTGTTTCATGTCGCTATGACATTCCTAACAGAAGTTACATGCAGTTTTGTCTGTAATTTTTTCCTAGGGGGCGCTAGAGTGCAATTTTCATTTAGGGGGATTGGTTGCTTAATATGTTGGGAAGGTTTGCTATACCGACGTGTGTGTCAAATTTGGTGAGTTTTGAAGCATGTTAAGGGGGTCAAATTAGGGTGCGTAGGTGCGGAATAATAATAAAACACAGCAGTTTCAATAGGGTCCTTGGCCCATGGCAAAGGACTCCTGTGGAGTCCTTTGCCATGGGCCAAGGACCCTAATAATAATAATGGCACCAGCGCCCCCCCCCCCGCAATCCCAAAAGGGAATAAGCGGTAGGAAATGGATGGATGGAGCACATCTCCTTACAAGCTGATATAAAGCTTCAAGGTCAGGAACTGATCATGACCAGATGCCAATATCGCCCCCTGGTGGTGGGACATTATAACTTCTCTCCACGTGCTCCGATTGTCTTACATTTGTTTCCATGGTGGGAAAGACGAGCCGCAAACGCTCATGTTTTGGACACATTGAAGGGCGGTAGGCACTTCCTTATCTGCAACTTCCTTATCGGCCCGGAGGAAAAGTCTCAAGGGCAAACAGAGTGGAGTCGAGTCTCCCACGTCTTTGGAGCGCAATAAAGGAAACGGATTCAGAAAAAAAAATTAAAAAGAAGCTGATTGAGGTGCAATTTGCCATAAAAGAGGCATAAAGAGCAGAGGGGGTGTTTGGAAGTGACTCAGATCTCTTCCCGCTTTTTAGTCCGACGTTTTGCTTCAAAAGTCAGAATGATTGACAGCTCCAACGTCAACACCACAAACCCTCAAAGAGCGGAATCCGGAGCTCGGCACGCCAGAAGCCAGCTTTGGTTTAATGCAGTTCTGATCTGGCTACGCATTCCTGGATGTGGACATTTTCCATGGACTCTGCACAATTACCGTATGCATCCCGGTTATCCTGTTGTGGGGTTCCCCCCCCCCCCTCCACGCCCATTCCCGCCCTCGCCCTCTCGTCTGTGTAAACAACTTAATCAGACTCAGGGGCCGCCACTGTCCATCATCTATTTCCACTACTTGGCTGGAAAAAATTGGGCAAAAAAATGGACCAAAAAATAGAAGAAGCAGAATGACTTGAAGTCTTTTCCTATGAGACCCCCCCCCACCCCCCCCCAACTCCCCCCACCCCTGCCATCTATATGCAGCACGTACTCATGCATTATAGCTGAGGTCTTCAACACCAGGGAGTCAGCAGAATTGTTACTTCATTAGACACATACCTCCGGCTTGGGTAACAAGCTTCTCCCCTCAGGCCGTGAGTCTCTAACGCAGAGGTGGGGAACCTATGGCTCTAGAGCCAGATGTGGCTCTTTTGATGACTGCATCTGGCTCTCTGACATTGCTTAACACGATAATTATGAATAATTCCGCTGGAATTCACAGTGCTAAAAATAACATTCAATATACAAAACATTCTCATGCATTTAAATCCGTCCATCCGTTTCCTACCGCTCCTGTTCAAAAAGTCGCATTAATGGTAAGAAGTATTTTATGTCACGATAGGGGGGTCGCAGCTTACTGCGGAGTCGGTCTCCCAGGAAGGCAGACGGCATTTAGGTAAAAACATGACTTAATTTAAACTAAAAAAATATACATACAAAAATGGCTCACAGAGGAGGCACAACTTGGGCTAAAGAACAAAGCTAACGCATAAACAGAATAAGAACATAAATCAAACAAAACTTACTTGGCATGGCATGAAGCACGAAACTATGGCAAGGCATGAAACAAGTCAGCACAGGGCGACTGACTGGCAAAGACGAGCTTAAATACTGCCTCTGATTAGTGCTCGGGAAGCAGGTGAGCGGGCGTTTTGTCCACCAGAGACAGGTGGACAAAATGAGTAACCAAAGAAACCAGACAAGGGAGTGGGAAAAAAAACAGGATCTTAAAGAGTCCAAAGGACAAACAGCACATGGCCAAACAAAAACATGATCAACAGACATGACATTTGATTTATTATTGGTTAGTTTCAGAATAATAATGTTATTAAAAAGAATAAGAGACTTATTATACTCTAAAAATGTTGGTCTTACTTAAAAATGCACGCATTTAGTTGTATTCAGTGTTAAAAAATATGATATGGCTCTCACCGAAATACATTATGAAATATTTGGCTTTCATGGCTCTCTCAGCCAAAAAGGTTCCCGACCCCTGCTCTAACGCATCATAATCATCTCCTCAATTGCCCCCCCCAAAAAATGGATTACCTCCCTGGAATATAAAGACAATATAACAAACATCCATAAACGTGGATGCGTATGCAGGAGTGCAATATAGCTGTCTGTTCAGTAATTATATTTATTTAAACCTACACATTATTGCTCTTTTATGCTGCACTACAACCAGCTAATGCAACATTTCCTTCTTATCTGTACTGTAAAGTTCACATTTCAATGAAAATAAAAGGAAGTCTAAGTTTAGGATACATTATAAATATATATATATATGTGTATATATATATATATATATATATATATATATATATATATATATATATATATATATATATATATATATATATATATATACACAAACCTTTTCAACCCATATTCAGTTGAATATGCTACAAAGACAACATATTTCATGTTCATGTAACATGCTATCATGAACCCTCAAACAGGCTATCATGCACCCTCAAACATGCTGTCATGCACCCTCAAACATGCTGTCATGCACCCTCAAACATGCTATCATGCACCCTCAAACATGCTATCATGCACCCTCAAACATGCTATCATGCACCCTCAAACAGGCTATCATGCACCCTCAAACATGCTATCATGCACCCTCAAACATGCTATCATGCACCCTCAAACATGCTATCATGCACCCTCAAACATGCTATCATGCACCCTCAAACATGCTATCATGCACCCTCAAACATGCTATCATGCACCCTCAAACATGCTATCATGCACCCTCAGACATGCTATCATGCACCTCAAACATGCTATCATGCACCCTCAAACACGCTATCATGCACTCTCAAACATGTTATCATGCACCTCAAACATGCAATCATGCACCCTCAAACATGCTATCATGCACCCTCAAACATACTATCATGCACCTCAAACATGCTATCATGCACCCTCAAACACGCTATCATGCACCCTCAAACATGCTATCATGCACTCTCAAACATGCTATCATGCACCCTCAAACATGCTATCATGCACCCTCAAACATGCTATCATCAATCAATCAATCAATGTTTACTTTTATAGCCCTAAATCACTAGTGTCTCAAAGGGCTGCACAAACCACCACGACATCCTCGGTAGGCCCACATAAGGGCAAGGAAAACTCACACCCATTGGGACATCGGTGACAATAATGATCCAGTGGGACGTCTGTGACAATAATGACTATGAGAACCTTAGAGAGGAGGAAAGCAATGGATGTCGAGCGGGTCTAATATGATATGGCTCTCACGGAAATACATTATGAAATATTTGGCTTTCATGGCTCTCTCAGCCAAAAAGGTTCCCGACCCCTGCTCTAACGCATCATAATCATCTCCTCAATTGCCCCCCCCCCCCAAAAAATGGATTACCTCCCTGGAATATAAAGACAATATAACAAACATCCATAAACGTGGATGCGTATGCAGGAGTGCAATATAGCTGTCTGTTCAGTAATTATATTTATTTAAACCTACACATTATTGCTCTTTTATGCTGCACTACAACCAGCTAATGCAACATTTCCTTCTTATCTGTACTGTAAAGTTCACATTTCAATGAAAATAAAAGGAAGTCTAAGTTTAGGATACATTATATATATATATATATATATATATATATATATATATATATATATATATATATATATATATATATATATATATATATATATATATATATATATATATATATATATATATATATACACAAACCTTTTCAACCCATATTCAGTTGAATATGCTACAAAGACAACATATTTCATGTTCATGTAACATGCTATCATGCACCCTCAAACATGCTATCATGCACCCTCAAACAGGCTATCATGCACCCTCAAACATGGTATCATGCACCCTCAAACATGCTGTCATGCACCCTCAAACATGCTGTCATGCACCCTCAAACATGCTATCATGCACCCTCAAACATGCTATCATGCACCCTCAAACATGCTATCATGCACCCTCAAACAGGCTATCATGCACCCTCAAACATGCTATCATGCACCCTCAAACATGCTATCATGCACCCTCAAACATGCTATCATGCACCCTCAAACATGCTATCATGCACCCTCAAACATGCTATCATGCACCCTCAAACATGCTATCATGCACCCTCAAACATGCTATCATGCACCCTCAGACATGCTATCATGCACCCTCAGACATGCTATCATGCACCTCAAACATGCTATCATGCACCCTCAAACACGCTATCATGCACTCTCAAACATGTTATCATGCACCTCAAACATGCAATCATGCACCCTCAAACATGCTATCATGCACCCTCAAACATACTATCATGCACCTCAAACATGCTATCATGCACCCTCAAACACGCTATCATGCACCCTCAAACATGCTATCATGCACTCTCAAACATGCTATCATGCACCCTCAAACATGCTATCATGCACCCTCAAACATGCTATCATCAATCAATCAATCAATCAATGTTTACTTTTATAGCCCTAAATCACTAGTGTCTCAAAGGGCTGCACAAACCACCACGACATCCTCGGTAGGCCCACATAAGGGCAAGGAAAACTCACACCCAGTGGGACATCGGTGACAATAATGATCCAGTGGGACGTCTGTGACAATAATGACTATGAGAACCTTAGAGAGGAGGAAAGCAATGGATGTCGAGCGGGTCTAACATGATACTGTGAAAGTTCAATCCACAATGGATCCAACACAGTCGCGAGAGTCCAGTCCAAAGCGGATCCAACACAGCAGCGAGAGTCCCGTTCACAGCGGAGCCAGCAGGAAACCATCCCAAGCGGAGGCGGATCAGCAGCGCAGATATGTCCCCAGCCGATACACAGGCAAGCAGTACATGGCCACCGGATCGGACTGGACCCCCTCCACAGGGGAGAGTGGGACATAGAAGAAAAAGAAAAGAAACAGCAGATCAACTGGTCTAAAAAGGGAGTCTATTTAAAGGCTACAGTATACAAATGAGTTTTAAGGTGAGACTTAAATGCTTCTACTGAGGTGGCATCTCGAACTGTTACCGGGAGGGCATTCCAGAGTACTGGAGCCCGAACGGAAAACGCTCTATAGCCCGCAGACTTTTTTTGAGCTTTGGGAATCACTAACAAGCCGGAGTCCTTTGAACGCAGATTTCTTGCCGGGATATTTGGTACAATACAATCGGCAAGATAGGATGGAGCTAGACCGTGTAGTATTTTATACGTAAGTAGTAAAACCTTAAAGTCACATCTTAAGTGCACAGGAAGCCAGTGCAGGTGAGCCAGTATAGGTATATATGTATGTATATATGTATATAAAGGTATATACAGTACAGGCGTAATGTGATCAAACTTTCTTGTTCTTGTCAAAAGTCTAGCAGCCGCATTTTGTACCAACTGTAATCTTTTAATACTAGACATGGGGAGACCCGAAAATAATACGTTACAGTAGTCGAGGCGAGACGTAACAAACGCATGGATAATGATCTCAGCGTCTTTAGTGGACAGAATGGAGCGAATTTTAGCGATATTACGGAGATGAAAGAAGGCCGTTTTAGTAACGCTTTTAATGTGTGCCTCAAAGGAGAGAGTTGGGTGGAAGATAATACCCAGATTCTTTACCGTGTCGCCTTGTTTAATTGTTTGGTTGTCAAATGTTAGAGTTGTATTATTAAATAGAGTTCGGTGTCTAGCAGGACCGATAATCAGCATTTCCGTTTTTTTGGCGTTGAGTTGCAAAAAGTTAGCGGACATCCATTGTTTAATTTCATTAAGACACGCCTCCAGCTGACTACAATCCGGCGTGTTGGTCAGCTTTAGGGGCATGTAGAGTTGGGTGTCATCAGCATAACAGTGAAAGCTAACACCGTATTTGCGTATGATGTCACCTAGCGGCAGCATGTAGATGCTGAAGAGTGCAGGGCCAAGGACCGAACCCTGGGGAACTCCACACGTTACCTTAACGTAGTCCGAGGTCACATTGTTATGGGAGACACACTGCATCCTATCAGTAAGATAAGAGTTAAACCAAGACAGGGCTAAGTCTGACATACCAATTCGTGTTTTGATACGTTCTAATAAAATATTATGATCGACGGTATCGAAAGCAGCGCTAAGATCGAGGAGCAGCAACATAGATGACGCATCAGAATCCATCGTTAGCAATAGATCATTAGTCATTTTTGCGAGGGCAGTCTCCGTGGAGTGATTTGCCCTGAAACCGGATTGAAAGGTTTCACATAGATTGTTAGACGCTAAGTGTTCATTTAACTGCTCCGCAACAATTTTTTCGAGGATTTTTTAAATAAAGGGAAGGTGAGACACCGGTCGGTAGTTTACCATGAGGTCAGGATCGAGGTTAGGTCTTTTAAGAAGAGGATGAATAACCGCTTTTTTGAATGCTAGGGGAACAGTGCCCGAGGAAAGTGATAAGTTTATAATATTTAGCACTGATGGACCTAATAATACAAAGAGCTCCTTGATCAGTTTCCCAGGAAGAGGGTCAAGTAAACATGTTGTTTGTTTTATTCCATTTACACGTTGTAACAATTCCTCTAATGTTATTTCCTCAAAACGAGAGAAACTATTTTGGAGGGCAGTATCCGCCCTCAAACATGTTATCATGCACCCTCAAACATGCTATCATGCACCCTCAAACATGCTATCATGCACCCTCAAACATGCTATCATGCACCCTCAAACATACTATCATGCAACTCAAACATGCTATCATGCACCCTCAAACATGCTATCATGCACCCTCAAACATGCTATCATGCACCCTCAAACATGCTATCATGCACCCTCAAACATGCTATCATGCACCCTCAAACATGCTATCATGCCCAGTATGATTAGTTCTGGATGGAAAATGTTTAAATGTGTGTTTTCCCAGAAAAAAAGAGTCCAATAGTACAAATGTTTTGGGCCTTGTAAGCTGAATGTTGACTATCTCGGTGTTTGCACGCTCATCAACAACAGGACTTCTTAGCACACAGACTGTGTGTCTTTGGTCCATTAGCCTCCATTAGCCGCCATTAGCCTCCATTAGCAGCCAATGAGCCAAAGGCGGGCGGGGGGATGCCAGGGGGCGTCTTAAAAAAAGCAGGCCACATAAAACGTGTCAAAAAGGTGAAGAAGTTTGAGTCCGAATTGTTGTTTAGCGCAGGTGGCTAACGCTGAGCACATCCATCATTGTCGCCTCGCCGCCAGCTGAAATGCAGACATTTTTATTTCCTGCCGAGACGCGCCTCCTCGTTGTTGCCGCTCTATCTTCCGCTCAGCTTAATGGCGCCGAGACTCGCCATCTGTTGGTGTGCACCACTCTGAACGCAAACACAACACTTTCCTGCTGGGAATATTTTACCCACAAATAACTCCACGTTAGAATACTAGTTTGGGATCAGGATCGACTGGATTTAATTTTTGTGGAAGCATATTTACTAACAAAATAACGGTAAAATTATTATAATTGATATATATATATATATTTATTTTTTTTAATTCTCAAAAATATGAACGCAAAACCCATTTTTTATAAACAATTAATTATAATTAATCATGAATTCAACACTGTCGTTTACCTTTTTAATCAAAGTGCTACCACTCGCTACTTTCTTTGGCCCCATAGTGGATTTTTGGCAGACATTTTTGCGCCATTGAAAAAAAAAGTACAGAACAGTAACGCAACGGGAATTAAAGTAAATAAAAAAAATAATTAAATAAATGTGAAATAAAAAATCATTTTAATAAACATGTTTTTGAATGTTTTGAGTAGTTTTGTTGTGGTTAGGATCATAAAAAAAAACAAAAAAAAAACACCTAACCATGATGTATAGAAGTGTCTAACTATTAGCAAATACGATCTCTTCGTAAGCATTTTTCCCCCAAAAAATAGCACAAATATATGAACACAAAACGTATTTTATAAAGACTAATCAATATTGATCGTGAATTCCACAGTGTTTCTCACCTTTTTAATCAAAGTGCTGTCACTCGCTACTTTCTTTGGCCCCATAGTGGTTTTTTGGCAGACATTTTTGAGCTATAAAAAAAAAATGAATGACTCAATTACTGATTTGCTAACAGGAAACTTACTATTTAAATACATAAGAAATTAAAAAATCAGTTTAATAAAACTGTTTAGTAATAATAATAATAATAATAGATTTTATTTGTACAAAGCACTTTACATTGAGCAAACAACCTCAAAGTGTATAAAAAAAAATAAAAAAAGATAATAAAAATGAATAAAAATAAAATTTAGAACAGCCTAATAGCTAGAATTAGTCCGCATAAATCTGGAAATGTCTGGAATGTTTTAAAAAGAGTAGTTTTGTTGTGTTTAGGGTTTAGATCATTAAAAAAAAAATAACCCTGACGTATAGAAGTGTCTTACTATTAGCAAATACGACATATCAACATAAGCATTTTTTTTCCCCCAAAAAAACATGAACACAAAACACATTTATAAAGACTAAATAATATTGATCGTGAATTCCACAGTGTTTCTTACCTTCTTTATCAAAGTGCTACTACTCGCTACTTTTTGTGGCCCCGTAGTGGATTTTTTTGCAGCTATGTTACATACAAAAAATACAATATGAGTCACTAACGTGTGATTCTTAATTTAGGACTAGCGGACGAGCTTGTTTTTACGATAATTGACGTTTGCCGAAAAACTTTGCAGAAAACCGAACCAGACGAAAAGTGGTGCCTATGTAAACCGAGGAAATACTGTACTCAGGACAGGAGGGGACCAGGGGCCCTATGTAACAAGAGTGACATGGATTAGATGGGTAAAACAGCACATAAATCTGTACCAGATCCTCAGAAATATGAACACAAAGCACATTTTATAAAGACTAATTAATATTGATTGTGAATTCCACAGTGTTTCTTAACTACTTTATCAAAGTGCTACAACTCGCAACTTTTGGTGGCCCCATAGAGGATTTTTTTGCAGCTATGTTACATTAAAAAAAATACAAAATGAGTCACAAATGTGTGGGATTCTTCATTTAAGACTAGCGGACTAGCTTATTTTTACGGTAATTGAGACTTTTGCCGAAAAACTTAGTAGAAAACCGAACCAGACGAAAAGTGGGGCCTATGTAAACCAGGGAACTGCTGTACTCAGAAGGACAGGAGGGGACCAGGGGCCTTATGTATGAACATAGATCTGTTCCAGACCCTCAAAAATATGAACACATAACACATTTTATAAAGACTAATTGATATTGATTGTGAATTCCACAGTGTTTCTTAACTACTTTATCAAAGTGCTACAACTCGCAACTTTTGGTGGCCCCATAGAGGATTTTTTTGCAGCTATGTTACATTAAAAAAAATACAAAATGAGTCACAAATGTGTGGGATTCTTCATTTAAGACTAGCGGATTAGCTTGTTTTTACAGTAATTGAGACTTTTGCCGAAAAACTTTGTAGAAAACCGAATCAGACGAAAAGTGGGGCCTAAGTAAACCAGGGAACTGCTGTACTCAGAAGGACAAGAGGGGACCAGGGGACTTATGTAAGAACATAGATCTGTTCCAGACCCTCAAAAATATGAACACAAAACACATTTTGTAAAGACTAATTAATATTGATTGTGAATTCCACAGTGTTTCTTAACTACTTTATCAAAGTGCTACAACTCGCAACTTTTGGTGGCCCCATAGAGGATTTTTTTGCAGCTATGTTACATTAAAAAAAATACAAAATGAGTCACAAATGTGTGGGATTCTTCATTTAAGACTAGCGGATTAGCTTGTTTTTACGGTAATTGAGACTTTTGCCGAAAAACTTTGTAGAAAACCGAATCAGACGAAAAGTGGGGCCTATGTAAACCAGGGAACTGCTGTACTCAGAAGGACAAGAGGGGACCAGGGGACTTATGTAAGAACATAGATCTGTTCCAGACCCTCAAAAATATGAACACAAATCACATTTTATAAAGACTACTTAAAATTGATTGTGAATTTAACAATGTTCCTCATCTTCTTGATGAAAGTGCTGCCACTCGCTACTTCCTTTGGCCCCGTACAAAAAGTGTGGTCTATGTAAACAATGTACTCAGAAGACCAAGGTGGACCAGGACTTGTTGTTGAGTTGGCTGACTTAAACGAGCGGTCGACATAAGCGGCGTCAACTTAAGCGTGGAAGGACCCCACCAGGACCAGGACCAGGATGCCAACCTGGCCTGATCAGAAGGCGCGGGCGAAACAGGCAGTGAATCAGCAGAGAAGATAACTTGTCGCAGACGTGCCGGCGGGCAGGTTTGATGGTCAATTAATTAGGCGCCGTAAAAAGAGCACTTCCTGTGGGTTTAAAGGAGAAGCTGTAATGGGATCAGTCCTCGGCTTAAATCCGCTTGTTAATCTGATTTGCTGCGTCTGCTGCCGCTGACCAGTCTGCACCTGCATGGCCTCGCCCCCACTTGACCTTCTCAATGAGGTCCTCAAGTAAACACACTAATCAGGTTTCTCCGCTCATTGAGGACCACAACCTCCAAAAGTCCCAGCAGCCAATAATCAGCCTCGTCAGTGGAGCGATCCTGAACTTTGACCCCCTTTGAGGAACTTTGACCTCAACTTCCATCCTGCTGTCCAATCAAACACTTTTATGCCCAAACTTCATCGTCACACCGAGACGCAAGAGGTTCTAATTCAGGGGTGGCATAACTTTTGGACGTGGGGCCCACATTTTACATACATACATACATATATATATATACATATATATATATATATATATATACACACACACGCACATAAATACATATAGACACACATATACATATATACACATATATAGATATATATACATATATTTATACATACATATATATTCTTATATATGTATATATATACATATACATATACACATACATATATACACATTTATATACACACATATAAATATACATATATATATACACACACATATATATGTGTGTGTATATATATATATGTGTGTGTGTATATACATGTATATACCGGCTAGCTAGCATGGGAATACTTTGCCGGCTACATCCAGCGGCCTGTGAAGCAGCGGAGTATATGTGTTGTCTGTCTATTTATGAATAATGCAGACCAGGAGTGTTGGCTGAGTTCTTAAGGTTTGCTTTCAGAGCGTGCATATCACAACATACAAGATGCCGTCATGGCGACACAACCTATACCGGGCTACCGCGCATGCTCGTCACTCCTGTTGCATGTTTGGTAGGGTAGTTCTTTTTTTTCCCTGGCTCATAACATCACAATATAGTACCATGTATATGATGCGTTCAATTTATCAAAGCACCAAGCAAACAATCGGAAAATTCCCATCATATCAATTCCTAGATATGGTCATAATTATTTTAAGTGCACTACGCAGAATAAACACAACATTATTAATATTGCTACTACGGATAATTTGATCAAAAATTCCCTAAAACAGCCCACTACCTATAATATAGGTTTTTTAAACATAAGATCCCTGATAAAAAAAAATGTTTCTGCTGTTAACTCAGAAATTGCCTGTTCAGATGTTATGATTGTGGCTCAGAGATTTGTATGTAGATTATATTTATTTTCCATAACAAACAGGATAACTTAAATACCCTGGCAGTGGCAATAAGCTTAAATGTTTGTATTTACATTTTTGGAGTTGATTTTCATCAAATATGCTATTTAACTGCTACTGTTTAACAAGGACTGATTTAAATTGTGTTTGCACAACAAATGTTTTGGCGCTTTTGTTCATGTGGGAGAATATTCCAATAAAGGTGCACTACACACTACTTTTGAATTCATTATTGGGCTTTGCGTATACAATGCAGTTAATCGCGATTAAGAAGTTGTGGGGTCACTTTAAATTATGCAGCATGCCTCTTTAGATCATGTGATGATGGGGCGGGCCCAATTAATTCATGTGGCGGGCCAGATCTGGCCCCCGGGCTTTGGGTTTGACACCAGTGCAGAGTACACACTACGTTTCCAAAGAGTTTCTGTCTCCATCCAGGCGTGTGAGGTCACTGTGGACAAATGAGCTGGTTGATGGGTCAGCGGGGAAAGGTCGGCAGGTCAAGTTTGGGCAAACACACCACTTCTGACTCTTTGAAGTCACCGTCAGTAAAGTCAGTTCCAGCGCTGCACCTTGTGTGAAGTGTGCACCCCTGTCATTGTTATTGATTACATCTTAATCCACTCCAGTACACACACACACACACACACACACACACACACACACACACACACACACACACACAGTTCGTACTTTCTTGAGAGCTGCCTACCTCCTTAGGACCAGCCTTCCTAGATATATAAAGATGTGTATTTACAACATTAATAATATATACATACTATGCAAATATGAAAAAGCTTGTAGTGAAAAATGGCAATTCAAGGAAATACGGTATTTTTAAACAAAGAAAATAATCTGGAGTTGTCTGTATTTCTAAGTTGTCGTGCTGGGATTTTACTAGTTTCGGCCCACTTAGGAGTAAATTTTTCTCCGTGTTTCCCCCCCATCTAAAATTAGTTTGACACCCCTGTTCTATATATATATATATATCCATCCATTCATCCATCCATTTCCTACCGCTTATTCCCTTTAGGGGTTGCGGGGGGCGCTGGCGCCTATCTCGGCTACAATCGGGCGGAAGGCGGTGTACACCCTGGACAAGTCGCCACCTCATCGCAGGGTTAACACAGATAAGACAGACAACATTCACACAGTAGGGACCATTTTTAGTGTTGTCAATCAACCTATCCCCAGGTGCATGTCTTTGGAGGTGGGAGGGGCCTATCCCCAGGTGCATGTCAATGGAGGTGGGAGGGGCCTATCCCCAGGTGCATGTCTTTGGAGGTGGGAGGAGCCTATCCCCAGGTGCATGTCTTTGGAGGTGGGAGGAAGCCGGAGTACCCGGAGGGAACCCACGCATTCACGGGGAGAACATGCAAACTCCACACAGAAAGATCCCGAGCCTGGATTTGAACCCAGGACTGCAGGACCTTCGTATTGTGAGGCAGACGCACTAACCCCTCTGCCACCGTGAAGCCTATATATATATATATATATATATATATATATATATATATATATATATATATATATATATATATATATATATATATATATATATAATTATTTTTTAAAGGGGCGCATTTCAATTTCTTACACACACTTGTTATTTCATATGTTGACCAGAAGGGGAGCACTCTTAAAAGCGACACACAGTCAATTTGAAAATTCCGTCCTTTTCGGGACCGCCCTCATTTCGGTAGATTTCGGTCCTAACTTGTCCACCGGGTCCTCGTATGGAAGCTACTTTTCCTTGTTGACGTCTCAAGAAGGGTAGAAATACAAGAACACACACACACACACACACACACACACCCCACAGGGCTCCGCGTTCTCCCTGCCGCCTTTGATCAAGGGGTGCTTAGCTTTCACATAAACGCTGGGCTTTACCTTTCAGACACCACGCTAAGCGCACGGCTACTCAGGGGGGGATTTGGGCGACTTTAATGCTTGTTTTCGGAGCGCCGCTGCGCTATTTGACGCGCGGAGGGGGCCGACAATGGAGAACCACACAAGTCGATTTTCTGCTGGCGGGCTGCTTTTTTTTTTGTCCTGGTTCAAATGTGGCGTGTTGAAGTAGTTTTTACTAACGCTGAATAAATCCCAAAGTTGACACAATAGTGTGTCGGAAGGGTGTTAGCATTGATGCTAACGACACAATGTGATCCCTCACATATTTAGTAGGGACCGAATGTCCCTTTGGGAGAGAGGACCCTATTTGAATTTCTAGCGTTTTTTAGGGTCCTTGGGTTAGGGTTAGGGTTAGGGTTAGCCCCGCTAACTAAATACAGAGTCTCGGAAAACTGGCGTGCACAAGCGATCCCTCAGAAAGCTGGCGTGCACATCACTTGTGCACGCCAGCTTTCCGAGACTCTTATTTTGTTAGCGCAGGCAGCATGAAGCAGGGCTTTTATTGTGAAGATAGGAAATGTGCAGTCGGCCTTTAGAGTTTTGACGGAAGGGACGGCGCGAAAGTCTGTTGAAATAAAAAGTGTTTCTCGCCTTCCTCTCTGTCATTTTTTCATAATAATGAACTGGCAGCAGCCAGCGTCATCTCACAAGACCCTCGGGTGCCGTGAATGTCAATCAAGCAAGCTACGGAATTTGCCGCCAATGTTTTTCTCGTAAAGTGTATGGAAGCTGGATGAATTAGATGCCAAAAACCAACCACTTTCATGTGGTATTGTACAGAAAGGACAACTTTTTTTCTCATCCA